>NW_026054858.1:815543-913124 GCF_022478755.1 Daldinia loculata | reverse complement strand
TAACCGTTTAATTAATTTATTATTTAAATAAATTATAATAAAATTAATTTATATTATATATTATATTTTTAAAATTATTAATATTATTAATATTTGTTAAAAAATAATTTTAATTATTATTGTTTTAATTTTATTATAATTAATATTTTTTTATTAAATAAATTCTTTATAATAATATATATTTTAAATTTATATAATTTTTTAATAAATAAAATTATTTTTTTTAATATTTATTTTATATTAATAAAATTATTATAAATAATTCTATTTTAATTTATAAATTTAAATATATTTTGTTCCAAATTTTCTTATATTTTAATAAAAATAACCTTTAATTATTTATTCCATTTTTTATTATTTATAATAATTTAATATTATATTAAATTTATATTCATAATTTTTATTATTTTATTTTAATTATATATAATTATAACCATTTTTTATAAATTCTTTTTATATATGTATAAATATATAATTATATATTATATTAAAAAAAAATTATTTTATTATTTAACCTTTTTTAAAAATAAACCGTTAATATTTCCAAATTGTTTTATAATTTTTTAAAATTATATTATAATAAATATTAAATATCTTTTTTTAAATTACCTTTTTTTATATTTAATTATATTTTTATTTATTATATTTAAATTTTTATTATAAATATAATTTTTGGTTTTATTTTTATAATATAAACATGATTATATATATTTTAAAAATAATTATATTATATTTTTAAAATTAAATATATTATTTAAATTCTTTATATTTTTATAAAATATAATATAAAATATTTTAAATAATTAATTTCTTTTTAATAATTATATTAAATAATTATATGTTTTTATATATTTTATTAAAATACCTTTAACGCTTTTAACGTTTAATTTTTTAAATTTAATTTGTTAATTTTTATTAATATATATAATATATTTATATTTTATAATTTTTATATTTATTATATTAAATTTATAATTTTTTTAAAAAATTTAAACTATTATAATAATATTTTATAATTATATAATTATTATTTATTAATATTAATTTTAAAAAATAAATATAATAAAATCAATACCGTTTTTTTAATAAAACGTTTTAAATTCATTTATATTAATTTTTTATTTTTTATTTAATTTAATAATAATAATCTTTTAATTTTTATTATTTTTATTAAAAAATAATATCATAAATACTTATTAAACTTTTTTAATTATAAATTTTAAAATTTATTATTTATTATTTTTTTATTTATATATTTTATATTTTTTATATTAATTTTTATTTTTTACAATTATAAAAAAAATATTAATATCTTTTTATTAATTTAAAATTTATAAATTTTAAATTATATTAAAATATTTAACTTATATATTTTTTTTTAAAAAAAATTTACCAATTTTATTTTTTTATATTTTAACTTAATTATATATAAAATAAAATAATATATTTATTTATATAAATTATAAATTAATATTAATTATTTTTTAAATAATTTATATTAATTATTATATATTAAAATAATATAATTTTTAATATTATAAAGTAAATTTTTGCATTATTTTATTTATTATAATTATTATATTGTTAATAAATATATTTTTTATTATTTTATAAATTTTATTAATTTTATTAAATAATAGTTTTAACTAAAATATTTATTAATTATTTATTAATTTTTATAATATAAATATTTTAAATTTTTATATATTTTATTACCATAATAAAAACCTTTTTTTTTACGTTAAAAAATATTATAATTTTATCTTTTAAATTTTTAATTTGATTTTTTTTAATATATTTACTATAATAATAAAATAATTTATTAAAAAATATTTTAATAAAAAATATTTTAATATATAATATATAATTTAATATAATATTAAAATAATTATATATATTACTTATAATTTTATATTATACTTTTCTTATTTTTTTTACTATTATTTATCAAACATTTATTTTAATAATAAAATAAAATTTTTATATATTAATAATTATTTTCATATTATAATTATTATTATCGTTAATAATATAAATATTAAATTTTATATTAAATAATAATTTAATCTTTTTACCAACTTTAATAAAAAATACTTGTAAAAAATAAATATATATCGTAAAATTTTCATAAATTTTAATTATTTTAAATAATTAAATTTTTTTATTAATAATTTCAAAAATAATTACCAAATCCATTTTTTAACATATCTTTTCTTTATAATATTTAACCAATTTTTTTATTTTATTAAATTATACTTAAATTAAAAATAAAATTATATATAATTTATATAATAACTTTTTTAATAATTTTAACTTAATAATATAAAATTATACTTTTTTTAAACTTTAACCACAAAACTTTTAATTATATCCTTTTTAATTATTATTATTATTTTTTTATTTAAATTTTAAACAATTTTTAATAAAATATTTATACTACTTACAATTATAACAAAATAATTTAAATTTATTATTTTAATTTAACTTTCCGTTAATAATTTTATTACTACTATTATTATTATTATTATTACTACTACTTTAATATTTACTTTAATTATAACTTTTTTTACATTAACCATATCTTTTATTTTATATATTATATATATTAATTAAATTTTTTTACTTCACTTTATTTTTAAAATCTTTATTAAATTCCTTTATTAAAATATTAATAATTATATTAAAAATTTTATTAAATTTAATTAAAAACTTAACTTAATTTAAAATATACTATTTATATATAATATATAATATAATAATTAATATTTTTATTCCATAAATAAACTTATATTTTTATACTATTTTATTTAAAAATTTTATTTAAAAATAAATATAAATAAATTCTTACCGTTATACTTTATTTTTATAAAACTTTTCTAAATTTTTTTTAATATATTTTATTAATTAATATTTAAAATTTAATAATTTCCTTTTAGTAATTTTTATAATAATATAAACAGTTTTTAATTTATTATAATATAATAAATTTATATTTTCTTTATATTTAATTAATTAAACATATTTTTTAAATAATTTTCTTTATTTAATATAAAGTTAAACTATTTTTAATATAATATTATAGTTTTAAAAAATTATGATAAAATTTTTAAAATATTGATAATTTATTTTTAAAAAAGGTTAAATAATAAAATAAATATTTTTTTAATATAATATATAATTATATATTTATATATATATATATAAAGAATTTATATAAAATATTTATAATTATATATAATTAAAATAAAATAATAAAAATTAATAATATAAATTTAATATTATAAGAAATTATAAATAGTAAAAAATAAAATAAATAATTAAATGTTATTTTTATTAAAATATAAGAAAATTTAAAATAAAATATATTTAAATTTATAAATTAAAATACAATTATTTATAATAATTTTATTAATATAAAATAAATATTAAAAAAGAAATTTTTATTTATTAAAAAATTATATAAATTTAAAATATATATTGTTATAAAAAGTTTTATTTAATGAAAAGATATTAATTATAATAAAATTAAGGTAATAATAATTAAAGTTATTTTTTAATAAATATTAATAATATTGGTGATTTTAAAAATATAATATATAATATAAATTAATTTTATTATAATTTATTTAAATAGCAAATTAATTAAATAATTGTTTATATATTAACTTTAAATCTTTTTTAAATTTTTTTTAAATTTTATAAAAAAAATAATTAAATATAAATATAAAAAAGAATATATTATTAAATTAATAAACTTATCATATAAATTAAAATAAATAAGTATAATATGGTAAATAAAAATTTAATAATTATTAAAAAAAATAAAGTTTTAAATTATTTATTTTAAATAATATTATATATATTAATAAAAACTTAAATATAATTATTATTTTATATATAAATAATTTTATATTTTTTTTAAAAAAAAAAATTAAATTAAAAAAAATTAAATATAAATTAAAATTAAAAGTGTTAATTATTAATTTAACAAATGTAAATTAATTTTTAAATATATAAATTATATAATTTAGTTTAACCGGTAATATATATTAAAAAAGTATTAAAAGAATTTAAAATAATAAATTATAAAGTAATTTTTATATTTTTTAATGTAATAATATTAAATTAAATAATTAAACGTAAAAATTAAATAAATAAATAAAAAATATTTAAATATATATTATTAATTAAAAGATTTAATTTTTTAATATAAATTATAAAATTTAATTTAAATTTTATTATATTAATTTAAATTAAATATATAATAAATTTATTATTTAAATATTTTAAAAATGTTATAAAAAAATAGATTAAATATAAAGTATTAAACAAAAAATATTTATATAAATATTATAATAATATTGGTTTATTTGGAATAATTAATATTAATTTATTTAAAAATATAAAAATTAAACGATT
The DNA here is from genome assembly GCF_022478755.1 of Daldinia loculata. Classification (NCBI taxonomy): domain Eukaryota; kingdom Fungi; phylum Ascomycota; class Sordariomycetes; order Xylariales; family Hypoxylaceae; genus Daldinia; species Daldinia loculata. The sequence continues at coordinate 908,705 of NW_026054858.1, read as the reverse complement.
AATAATAAAAGTGGTTTTTTTTATAGTAAAAAAGTTAATATGTTAATTTTTAAAATTATAATTTATAGTTTATTAAAATATTTTAAAAGTAAAATTTATAAAATTAAATAAATATGTTAATAATGTTTTTTAAATATAAAGCTTTTTTATAAAATTGGAAAAAATATTCGAAAAGTTTATTATAATATTAAAAGATAATAATAATATTATAAAGTAAATTATTAATATAATAATTAATAAAAAAATATATTTAATATTTTTATTTAAAATAAAAGATTAAAGTAAAATATATATGGTTAAAATATGTATAAAAAATTGAAAACTTTGTAAATATATTTATTAAATTATTAAATAAAGGAAATTTCGAGAAAATATGTAATTTATTAAAATTAAAATTTTTTAAATATATTTATTTGGTTAAAAAAGTATAAAAAATAAATTAAAATGATTAAATAATAAATAAATATATTTAATTAAAAGCTTTTTATTTTTATAAAATGAAAGATATAAATAATATATATAAAATAAATAAAATGTAATTAAATAAAGTTAAATAATTAATTTAATATTGTTTTTAAACTTTAATATAAACTTTTTTACTTTATATAAAAAACTATATATACATAATAAATAATATTTTTTTAAATTAATTTAAACTTTTATTTTATAATTAATCTCGAAATTTTACAATTTATTATAATAAAATTTAAAACAAATTATTTAAATAAACCATTATTAATTTAAAAGATTATTTATTTATTTTATAAAAAGTTAACGTTATTTAAAAAAACGTTATTATTAATATACGTTAAAAATATAAAATAATTATATTAACGGTTTAATTTAATTAAAGTTTTAAAATATGATATAAATATTAAATATACATATATTAAACTTAAAGTTTATAATTTAGTTAAAGTTAAAAAGTAATTATTTATACGAGAATTTTTCGAAATTATAATTATTAAAATAACTTTAAAATAAACTTAAATATAATTTAATTAAATGGTTAAAAACGAAGTATTAAATTATATGTAATTTACGTTAAAAGATTATAAAAAATGGCTACTAATTTTATTATATTAAAAAGCGTTGTTGTTAATAAATTTAAAAGTATTTATTATAATATTAAAAAATATATTAAAATATATTTATTTATATTTTAAAAAGTTAAAAAATAAATATAATTGGTTAATAAAACATTATAAAAAGTTTAAATATGTTATTTATAATATAAAAGATTTATAATTTTAATATATATTTAATTAACAAAATATAAATTTATTAAAATATATTTTAAATTTATAAAATAATATAAATTATATTAATAATTAAATTAAAATAATAGTTATTATTTTAACTTAATAATAATATAACTTAAAAAATATTAAAAATAAAAATATAAAATAAAATTATTTTTAACGTTTATTATTTACGTTTTATATATTTATGTTAATTTTATAAAAAAAGGTAAATTAATAATAATTAATTTATTAAAAAAAGTAAATTAATAATAATTAATTTATAATTTATAAACATATAAGTTAAATTAAATTATTTATATAAACTTTAAGTTATAATATTTATAAAAAATATTAATAAAAAAGTAAAAACATTTATTTAAATATAATTTTTTTATAATTGTTACTTTAATTAAAAAATAACATTTATATATTTTTTATAAATATATATAACATTATAAATAATTATTATTTAAGTTAAAAAATGGTAATAAAATAAAATTAAAAAAAATAATTTTATTAATTACATAAAGTTTTTTAAAATAAAAGTTTTAAAAAATTTAAAAATATATTATATTAATAAAGTTTTTAATTAACGTTGTAAATAACTTTTAATTAATTATTAAAATGATTAATTTTAATGTAAGTTTTTTTACTTTATATAAAAAACCACATATATATATATATATAATAAATAATTATTTTTTTAAATTAATTGAAACTTTTATTTTATAATTAATTTAATTTATATTTTTTTAACATTTTATAATTAATAAATTATTAAAAATAAATATTTATTAAATTATTATTTTTCCGAAAAAAAATTACGTTTAAACTTTTTAAAAATTAATAAAGTAATTAATAACAAAATACATTGCAAAATACCACAGTAATTACGTAAGTAATTAATAAATTAATAAGCTTTAAAACTTATAAATTTAATTAACCGCACCCCGTATCGCCCCCGCATTATCCGAGTGTTTTTATTAAGTGCATTTTTTTTAACTTTTACACTTTAAAATTAATTAATTAAATGCATCCCTTTTAGCTTTTACACTTTATAACTCATTAAAATTTTTAACAATATTTATAAAAATAATTATTTGAAATAATTAATAAGTATTAACACAACTTATTTACTATAATAAATATAAAACGGTTTAAAGTTTTTGGTTTAATTTTTATTTAAATAAATAATTATTAATGATAAAACTTGTTTAAAAACCACGAGATTTATTTAAAGTTATATTTTATTATAATAATTTAAATGTGTTAATACTTTGTTTTTTTAAGTAAAATCTCCACTTATATTATTAAAAATCTTGGTAAATTGTAAAATTAATTAATTAAATGCATCGTTTTTAACTTTTACACCGGTAATGTGTTTTAATTAAATGCATTTACTTAACGCCTTTAACTTTTACATGTAACTTTACAGCCATATGCTTACATAATAAACTAAAATGACAATAACTTTACAAATGGTTAATTTAAAAAATGACCGGTATTTAAAAATAAAAAAAATAATAAAAAAAATAATAAAAAAAATAATAAAAAAAATAATAAAAAATATATATAATTAAAAATAAAAAATAAAAGATTAATTAAAAAAATAATTAAAAAAAATAATCGTAATAAAACTTTAAAAAATAAAACTTAAAAAAATAAAAATAAAAAAAAAAAAAATTTAAAAAAAAAATTTAAAAAAATAAAGAAAAAAATAAATAAATAAAAAAAATTAAAAGAAATAAAAAAGAAAAAAATAAATAAAATAAATTTTTTTTTTTTTTACAGGGTAACCGCCTCTCGGACTTAGAAGTTTAAGCGGTTCCTTCGGAAAGATTTGACGGACAGTTTTTTTTTTTTTTTTTACCCCCCCCCCCCCCCCTTTTAGCCCCCAATCCCTTTTTGGCCCCCACCTCCCATAACAAAATTTCATCGACGGACAGTCGCAAGCTTTTAATCCGTCTCGAAATTTTAATATAAATAATTAATATTTTAATTTATTATATTTAAAATATTAATTTAATTTAATTTAAATATTATATTTTTAAAATATACGTTTATTTTTATAAATAAAATTTAAAATATATTATTATTTTTTAAAATGGTTAAAATTATAAAAATTATTTTTTTAATAATTTTAAAGTTTTTTAATTTATTTTATAATTATAATTTTTTAATTTAACAAATAATTTAATTTATAATTTAATTTTTCCGAAAAAATATTACGTTTAAACTTTTTTAATTACGTAAAAAATACATTTTAAAATACATTTTAAAATACATTATAAAATACTTTAATAATTACGTAAATAATTAATAAATTAATAAGTTTTAATATTTATAAATTTAATTAACCGGATTTTATATCGTTTTTACATTATTTAAATATTTTTATTAAATATATATTTTTTAACTTTTATATTTTAAAATCAATTAATTAAATATATTACTTTTTATTTTTATACCGGTAATATATTTTAATTAAATGTATTTACTTAACGTTTTTAACTTTTAATTTTACAGTTATATTTTTACATAATTAATTAAAATGGTAATAATTTTACAAATGGTTAATTTAAAAAATGACCGGTTTTTAAAATTAAAAAAATTAAAAAAAAAGATTTATAATAATAAAAAAAAAATTAATAAAAATTTTAAAAATAATAATAAAAATGATAAAAAAGGAAAATAATAAAAATAATAATAAAAAGATTTTATAAAAATTAATATATTTATTTATAAAATATATAATTAATTAAAAATAACATTAAACAGGTAATAAAAAACGTATTAAATGGGTAATATATAAAGTTGTTTTATATTAATATATATTTAACCTTTTATATAAATTTATTAATATGTAATTATATTATATGGTAAATTTTAACCATTTATATTATTTTAAAATATACGTTTTTTTATTGGTTAAATTTTACACCGTTTGTTTAGTAATATTTTTATTTTTATTTTTATTTTTATTTTTTAATAAATTTATTTTATATAACTTTTTATTTAATTTAATTTAATTTAATTTAATTTAATTTAATAATGATGTAAAGTTTATATGTTTTTATTTAATACATTGTTATATTGTTTTTATTTAATTACATATATCGGTTAAAAATTATACGGTTATATGTAATTATCCCGAGGTAAAAAAGTTAAAAACAAGGTTTTTTTAAATGATTTTTAATATATATATATATATATATATATATATATAAAATTGGTTAATTGGTTAATTAATTAAAAAACGGTAATGTACGAAATTATTTAATTAAATATTAAATTAATTAATAAAAAAACGCGTATATTAAATAAATTTATATAAAAATATATATAATTATAATATAATTTTTATTAACTTTTTTTTATGCATTTATACGGAATATATTACCCGTTTAATACGTTGTTTACTGCCCGTTTAATATTGTTTAAAAAAATAAATAAAAAATAAAAAAAAGTAAATAAAATAAAAAAAATTTAAAAAAATAAAAGAAATTTAAAAAGTAAAATAATTAAAAAAAATTAAAGAAATTAAGAATTTTTTTTTTTTTTTACAAGGTAACCGCTTTTTTGACTTGGAAGTTTAAGCGGTTTTTTCGGAAAGATTTAACGGACATTATTTTAAGTAACTTTAAACCATAAATTCGAAATTAATTTAAAAGGTTATACTTTTTTAACCACATTATTTCCGCAACCAATTAAACTTTAAAACAACCTTTTAAAATAATATTAAATTTATGATTTAAAGCAGTTTTAAAACTTTATACATTAAAAATATATATTTAACTTTTTAAAAAAATAATATTAATAATATTATTAAAAATAATAATATTAACGCGTTTTTATAATAAATAATAATTAATTATATAATTATATTAACTTTATTATTAAATTTATCGATTAAATTTACGTTTTTTAAGTTTTTTAAAATGTTACAAATGGTTATAATAACGGTTATAACGCATTAACCATAACACCGGTCGTAACGGTAATTATAATAAACGTTAAAATTATAATAAACGTTAAAACTTAATATATAAAACCGTATAAATATATAAAAAAAGTTAAAAAGTTTAAAAAATAATATTATTAACTTTAAATTATTAATAAACGGAATTTTATACGTAATTATAAAATATTAAATTATTATATTTAAATATTTTATATAAGGTTTAATATAATTATATATATTTTAAAACGTTAAAAATTTTTAAACATTAAAACTTAATATATAAAAATATAATGTTATATAAATATATAAAAAAGTTAAAAAAATAAATTAAATATATTATTAACTTTAAATCATTAAAATTAAAATTATTTTATACGTTATTATAATATATTAAATTATTATAAATATAATGTTTAATTTTTTTATTATTAATAAAACCGTTAAAAACCTTTATAATGTTATATAACTTTAAACCAAATATTTTTAAATATTTTATTTATAACTTATAAATATAAACATATACACCACGCGTTACGTAACGCACAACGGGCGCAGCCCGCTTCGAAAATATCTGGTTTAAAAATTAAAATAAAACGGACAGTTTTTTTTTTTTTTTTTTTTTTTACCCCCCCCCCCCCCTTTTTTTTCGCTTTTACCTTTTATAACAAAATTTCGAAACGGATTAAAAGTTTTATTTTAAATAACTTTAAACTAAAAATTCGAATTGGTTTAAAAGGTTATACCTTTTTAATTACACCACTTTTTAATTAATCACAACTTTTTAAAACAATATCGAATTTTTAATTTAAAGTTTTTTTAAAACCCGTTTTTTTAAAAATTAAATTTATGGCATAAAAAAACATCGTTAAAAATAACATCATTAAAATAATCATTAAAACAATAATATTAACGCGGTTTTATAATAAGTAATAATTAATTATATAATCATTATTAACCTTTTTATTAAGTTTATTAATTAAATATGCGTTTCGAGCTAAAATTAATTATAACATTAACCGTAACACCGGTCGCATCGGTTGTAACGCATTAGTCGTAACGTATCGGTTGTAACACGTGTTATAATACGCGTTAAAACATGGTATTTAAAGTTGTACGGATATATAAAAAAAAGGCTTAAATAATAATATTATTAAGTTAATTATAATAAAAGGCATTTTATATATATATGTGGTATTAATTGTATTATTAATTAATTTGTTAATTATATTGTTAATTATGTTAATTTTTTACCATTTTTTTATTAAATGTTTTTTTTAACGTTAAAGTTTAATATATAATAATGTAACGTTATACAAATATAAAAAAAAGTTAAAAAAATAAAAAAAAATTAACATTAAAATTAAATCATTATAATAAAAGTTATTTTATACGTTATTATAATTTATTAAATCGTTAAAAATATTATTTCTTATTTTTTATTAACAATTTTATGCCAAATGTTTTTTACAAGTTTAAAATAACTTTAAACTTAAATTCGTAAAACGTTTTACTTGTAACCCACAAATATAATTACACGGGCTATGCGTTACGTGGCGTTTATGGCGTTAAAATAAATAAAGCCCGTTTTTACAAAATTTAAGTTTAAAATCATTTAAAATAATAAAAACTTACGATTGTTTATTAATAAAATTTTACGTTTAATAATTATAATTATTTTATATATAAGATTTTTTTATTTTTAATAAATTTTAAAATAAAAATTTTAATTTTAATAATAATAATATTTTTAATAATATTTTATTTATTTAAATTAATTTAATTTTAAAAATTAATAAAAATAATTATAATAATTATTTAAATAAATTATTAAAATTAAAAAAAAGTTTTTAAATAAATTTTCGTTATAAATATCCATTATTATTTTAAAAACTATATGTTTAAAAATATTTATATAAAAAGTAATTTAAAAATAAATAATTTACATTTATTATTAATATATTTTTATTAAAAATCTAAACGTAAATTATATTTATAATTATTAAAAATTAAAACTTATTATAAATAATTTATCCAGGACGAAGTCCGGTATTTTATACTACATTGATCAAAAAATTATTATGGGAAATTGATAAGGTAATTGATAAGGTAATTGATAAGTATTACGTAAGTAACTGATAAGGAATTGACATGCGCACAGGCCACCACATTCGTGGGAAATTAATAAGGTAATTAATAAGGAATTGAGAGGCGCACAGGCCACCACATTCGTGGGAAATTAATAAGGTAATTGATAAGGAATTAAAAGGCGCACAGGCCACCACATTCGTGGGAAATTAATAAGGTAATTAAAAAATTAAAACGCGTACCGACCAATAAAATACCGGACTTCGTCCTGGTCTTAGCGCTTTATTTAAAGCGACTATAATATAAAAATTACATGAAAAAAATTAAAAAAATTTAAAGAAAATTTAAAAAAAATTTAAAAATTTAAAAAAATTAAATAAAATGATAAAAACGAAAAAAATAAATAAAATTAAAAATTAAAAAAACATTTAAAATAAAAAACATTTAAAATTAAAAAAGTTAAAACAATAAAAACAATAAAAATAATAAAAACAATAAAAACAATTAAAACAATTAAAACAATAAAAACAATTAAAATAATTAAAAAATAATAAAAAATAATTAAAAATTAAAACTTATTATAAATAATTTATAAAAATTTAAATTATTTAAAATATAACTTTTATATAATTAATTAATTATATAATAATTATGTTATAATTACGATTATTTACTTTATATAATAAATAATTAAATAATAAATAAATGTATTTAATTAAAAAGTTTTTATTTTTATAATATAAAAAATATAATTAATATATATAATATAAATAAAACACATTTAAATAAAACTAATTAATTAATTTAATATTACTTTTACTATATATATAAATATAATTTTAATTATATATTAAACTATTTTTAAACATTAAAATTTAATATATAAAAGTGTAATATTATATAAATATATAAAATAATTAAAAGATTAATAAATATTATTATAATATTAAATAAAGTTATTAATTTTAAATTTAAATTAAATTTTATATTAAATTTAATATTATGGTTTAAATAATGTTATAAAAAAAAAAAATAACTTATAGTTAATATAATTAAAATTATATAAAATAAATGTATATAATTATAAAAAGTATTTATATTAAAACTTTAATTATTTAATTAAATAAAGTTTTATAATTAAATAAAGTCATTTAATTAAATAAATCATTTAATACACGGGTTTTATTTAATATATTTATTAATTTATATTTATAAAAAATATATTTAAAATTATTTAAAATATATTATTTTTTATTAAAAAAATTAATGTAATAAACTTTTTATAAATTTAAAATTTAAAATATTTTATAATAATATAAATGTTATAAATTAATATTTATAACATTATTTTTTTTTTTTTTTTTTAAATTAAAAATTCGAATTAATTTAAAAGATTATACTTTTTTTAATTATATTATTTATTAATTAATAAATAAAGTTATTAACTTTAAACTTAAATTAAACTTTATGTAAAAAGTAAATTAAAATAATCAAATAATAAATAAATGTATTTAATTAAAAAGTTTTTATTTTTACGGGATAAAAAACACGATTAATATATATAAAATAAATAAAACGCAGTTAAATAAAGTTAATTAATTAACTTAATATTACTTTTACTTTATATTAAATTTAATGCCATGGTTTTAAATAATGTTATAAATAAAAAAAATGATTTATATTTAATGTGGTTTAAATTATGTAAAATAAATATATACGATTATAAAAAATATTTATATTAAAAATTTTAATTAAATAAAATCACATGATTAAATAAAGTCATTTAATTAAATAAATCATTTAATTAAATAAATCATTTAATACACGACTTTTATTTATTAATTAAACTTTAAAATAATTTTAAAATTTTATATATTTAAATTATACGTTTAACGTTTTAAATAATAATATTAATACTTTTTTATAATAAATAATACTTTATTATATTTATATTAATACTTTTTTATAATAAATAATGATTAATTATATAATTATATTAATATTTTTTAATAATAAATAATAATTAATTATATAATTATATTAATTTTATAATTAAATTTATTAATTAAATCCACGCGTTTTAAGTTTTTTAAAATGTTAAAAATGGTTATAATAACGGTTATAACGCGTTAACCGTAACATTAATTATAACGGTAACCGTAACGTATAATAATAACCGTAATAAACGTTAATACTTTAAAAATTTAAAAAATAATATTATTAATTTTTAATTATTTAAAAAAAAATTTATATATAATTATAAAATATTAAAATATTATATTTAAATATATATTATTTTAAAACGTTAAAAAAATTTAAACGTTAAAGTTTAATATATAAAATTTCATCGATAAACAATCGTAAGTTTTTGATTTGTCTTGAAATTTTATTATAAAAAATAAAAGTTAAAAAAAATTATAAGTTAAAAAAAAATTAAAAAAAAAAAAAAAAAAAACTGTCCGTTAAATTTTTTTTAAAAAACCGCTTAAACTTTTAAGTCCGAAAAACGGTTACTTTGTAAAATATATATATATATATATTTATATTATTTTTTATTATTATTTTTTATTTTTTTATTATTTTTTTTATTATTTTTTATTATTTTTATATTTCTTAACATTTTTTATTATTTTTTTTATTTTGTTTTATTATTTTTTTATTATTTTCTTTTCTTTTATTTTTTTTTTACTTTTTAAACCGGTCATTTTTTAAATTAACCATTTATAATATTATTAACATTTTAATTAATTATATAAGTTTATAATTAATTAATTAATAAACGCGTTAATAAAATGTATTTCATTAAAAAATATACATTTTAAATGTTACAATTAATATAATATATTTAATTAATTAATTTTTTTAATGTTAAGTTTAAAACGATACATTTAATAAAAACGCGTAAATGGTATAAACCGTTATAAAATACGGTTTATTTTAATAAATTTAAATTAAAATTCGTTAAAATCACGTTTACGTTTAATTACGTTATAAACGCCATAAAACGTTTAATTTATATTATTATATTTATAAATTTATAAATTTTAAAAAATATTATAAAGTTTAAATTTTAATAAATTTTAATTTAAAACATGTTTAACATATTTAATTATATTAAAAATAATTTTTTTAAAAATTAAACTTTATATTTATAATAATTTAATATTTAATAATAACGTATAAAATAACTTTTATTTTTATAATTTAAAATTAATATTATGTTTTTTTTACGTTTTTATATTTTTTATATATTTATACGGTATTATGTTATAATATCGTAAGTTTTAACGTTTAAAAATACGTATTAACATTTACATTTACGCGTTTACATTTATAACCACGTATAAAATAACTTTTATTTTTATAATTTGAAATAAATATTATTTTTTTTTTACTTTTTTATTTTTTTTACATATTTATATAATATTATGTTATAATATTATAAGTTTTAACGTAATATATTTTTTAAAATGTTATAATTAATGTTATAACCGGTTTTATAACCGGTATTACGGTTAATTATTATTTTAAAACGTTTAAAACGTTTTAAATGCATATATTTAAACGTTTAAAAAATCGGGTAAACGCGTATATTTATTAATAATAAAATTTATAAATATTTTAAATTAATTAAAACTTATTTTAAACGCGTTAATGTTAATGTTATTTTTAATGTTAAATAATTATTATAATAAATATTGTTTAAATTATTTTAAATTAAAAATTTAAAATTGTTTTTAAATTTATACCAAGGTTATAATTGGTTAAAAAGTTATGTGGTTAAAAAAATATAACCGTATAAACGATTTTAAATTCATGGTTTAAATTTATTAAAATAAAATACGGTTAATTAAATTTATAAATGTTAAAACTTATTAATTTATTAATTATTTATGTAATTATTAAAGTATTTTATAATATATTTTTTTAATAAATATCATTATTACATAAATTTATATAAATTATTAAATACATTATTACATTTATTTTATTTATACATTAATTACATTATTAAAATAATTAATAAAAAAGATTTTTTTTTAATTTATTAAATTTTATATTAAATAAAACTTTATAAATTAATAGTTTTATTTTAATAAAAGGCTTTTAAACCATTAATGTAATACTTTATATTTAATAAAAAATATTATATTATTTTGTTTTAAAATTTCTTTTTTAAGTTTGTTTGTTATAACGGTTAAAACTAAATAAAAAACATTACCATAAATTTAACCTTTTTAAATAATGTTAAACGGATATTAATTAAAATAATCGGATAAAATAAAAGCTTAAATTAATTTAAAAAAATAGTTATTTATTATATATATATATGGTTTTTATAAATAACAAAAGATTTATATTAAAATTAACCACTTTATTAATTAATTAAAAACTATTTATAACGTTAATTATAAACTTTATTTATATAATATACTTTTAAATCTTTTAAAATTACCGTTTTAAAAAGTTTTACACGGTTAATAAAACTATTTTTTTTATTTTATTATTACTTTTTAACTTAAATAATAATTATTTATAATTTTATATATATTTATAAAACAAATATATATATTACTTTTTAATTAAAACGGTAATTATAAAAAAATTATATTTAAATAAATTTTTTTATTTTTTTATTAATATTTTTTATAAATGTTATAACTTAAAATTTATATAAATAATTTAATTTAACTTATATATTTATAAATTATAAATTAACTATTATTAATTTACTTTTTTTAATAAATTATAATATTTATAAAAAATAAATTAACCGTTATTAACTTACTTTTTTTATAAAATAAAATATATACTTTTTAAAAATAAATTAATTATTATTAATTTATTTTTTTATATAAAATTAATATATTCGTAAAAGATAAATTAACTATTATTAACTTATAATGACTTGAAAAAATAAACGTTAAATGTTTTTTTACTTTATTATTTTAAAAATATTATACCATTACTTTTTTATTTTAATAATTAATTATATAATTAATTTACATTTAATCTTTTAATAAAAATAAAAATAAATAGTTTAAAAATAAAGCTTTAATATAATATATATATTATTAAAAAAACTTTTTTTATTTATTTATATAACATTTTTTCGGAAAAAAGTTTTCGTTTTTAAATTTAAACCGGGGGGGGAAAGCTCGAATTTAATAAGCACGGACCAGTTAACAATAAAATAAATAAAATAAGCTTTTAATTAATTAAATTAATTATTGTAAAAATGGGTAAAAAATACATTTAATTAAATTAATAAACGACGTTAACAATAATATTAATAAAAAATAAACACATTTAAATTAACATTAAAATTAATAAAATAAAACGTATAATTAATAAACGTTTTTTGTATATAAAAATATAAGTTAATAATAAAACGTTATAATAGTTAATTAATTAAATAAAACGCACGTATTTTACCGGAAACCTTGGATTTACAATTTGGTAAATAAATTAATTAAATTAATTATAACTTTAATTTAATGTTATTTTATTAAGTTTTAACTTATATAATTGTTTTTAATTAATTAATAATAGTTTATATATATAACATTTTTTTTTACTTAAAATTCGGTTTTTTTTTACTTTTTACACTTTTTTACTTAATTTATTTTAACATTATACATATATCGTTTATTTATTAATATTACGATATTATAAACTTTATTTTTAATTATTATTATTAACGCCATTTATAAATACGTATTAATTTTTTACATTTTTTTTAACATTATACACGTATCGTTAATTTATTAACATTATAATATCGTAAACTTTACTTTTATTAATATAATCTTTAATTAATTCATTTGTTAATTTAATTTTTTAATAATTTATATATATATACAATAATTACTTTTTTAATATTTAGTTTTTTTTTCTTTTTATATTTTTTTACTTATTATTATACATATATCGTATACCTGTTAATATTATAATATCGTAAATTTTACTTTTATTAATTTAACCTTTAATTAATTCGTATGTTAATTTAATCATTAATTAACTTATTTATTAATTTAATTTTTAACTGACTTATTTGCTAATTTAATCAATAGTTTATATACGATAATTTCTTTTTTAACATTTAACCTTTTTTTCCTTTTACATTTTTTTACTTACCACCACACACATATCGTTTACTTATTAATATTACGGTATCGTAAACCTCACTTTTGCTTACCGTTACAAAGTTTTACACGAGGTTATTAAAAAGCAATTTTCAAGTATATGCTGCCAGCTTAGCCCTTGTATCACGTGATTAGCTTATTTATCTTATTTTTTACAGTTGATTAATATGACGTATCCGTTCATTTCGTTACTTAATACTTTTTTACTTTTACATTTTTTTTTTAACCTTTTTTAACACCACGAATCCCTTGTTTTGCTATTTAAAAGGCAGTATTATAAGCCTCACTTTTGCTTTAATAAGGTCTTTTTAAAATGCTTGGTAAGCTAGCTAAACGCGTGCTGTAAATTGTAAGATAAAAGCCTGCCGCAAGCAATAACCCGCTGTTAAACGCCCCTCGGGAAAGCCGCCGGAGGTAACGGGGGGTACAAAAGGGTGTCCTTTTATATTAAAAATATTAATTTTATATAAAATAGCCGCTTTATATATTATTATCTTATAAATTTTATTGGCCACATGTATAATTACGGGATATAATTACGTAGCTTTTTTATTATTACATACGTAATATAATTAAATATATCGCTTTTTTTACATGTATATATTAAATTTAAAATCGTAACAAAGTTATAATTTTCAAGTTATAACGAAAAAGTTTTCGTTTTTAAAATAATGTTTGTTCGATTTTTACATTATTTAATATAATTAATATTTAATATATTAACCATTTACTTTAATAACTACAGTTAATTTTTTAGCTATAATAAAAGTTAAATTATTTAATATTTTTTCTTTAAATTTATTCCATATTTTTAATATTATATATATAAATAATTTTAAAAAAATAATATTAAAAAACATTAACGTTAATTTAAAATGTTTAATATAAATTTTATTTTTAAATATTTTCCATAAATTTTTAATAAAATTAAAATTAAATAAATAAAAAAGTTAATTTATTAAAATAACTTTTTTTTATTTTATTTATTCGCATAACCAATTTATAATTATATAAATTTTATAAATAAATACGTTATTTATAATAAATATATTATTTTATTAATAAATTTATAAAAAAATTTTTTACAAAACTTTTAAAATAATAAAATTTATAACGTTAATACGTTTAACATTAAAATTCTCGTATAAATTAATTAATAAAACCTATTTTTTTTATTTAAATAAATTTTAAAATATTTATAAATATTTTATTAATTTTATTTTTAATTAAACATATTTTTTAAATAATTTTTCGTTTTAAAATTCACGTTTTATTAAATTATATATAAATTAAATTAAGTATAAAATTTTAAAAAATGGTTTATTTTTTAATAAAATACTTACATTTACCGCTCGTTTTTTTTTAAACCACCGTTAATTTATTTAAAAAAAACTAACATTTTTAATATAAAAAAAACTTTTTTACATACTCCCGGATAAAAGTTAAACATTTATCGGCATATTTTTATAATAATTTTAACTTACAAAATACTTTATAATACATTATACTTTATTTTTAAAACTACGTTATAATAATACAACTATATATTTATAAATTAATTCCGAAAAAAAACTAAAAAAATAAAATAAAAAAATTTTAATTAATAAATTAAATAATATATCTTTTATTTCGTAATTTAAATTTATAATAACGTTTTTAATTAAAACGCAAAACGGTTAATTTTTAAACTTTATATTAAACATTAATTTAATAAAAACTTTAAGTTAAAATATTTTTAATTACCTTAATTTAATTAATTAAAAAGCTTATTTCAAATATAAATTTAATTCTTGTTTTTTTATAAAAAAATAAATATTTTTTAAACCTTTTAAAACTTAATAATAATATAAAAACCATTATTAAAAAAATAAAATATATTAAAATTAAATAACGTAACTTTTCGCGTTTATACTTTTAACGTTTATTTTTTCGCTTTATTATACCTTTTTTTATAAAACTAAAAATAAATATATAAAATGTAAATAATAAACGTTAAAAATAGTTTTATTTTACACTTTTACCTTTAATATTTTCGAAATTATATTATTATTAAATTAAAATAATAACTATTTTTTTTATTTAATTATTAATATAATTTATATTATTTTATAAACTTAAAACATATTTTTATAAACTTATACTTTTTTTAATTAAATATATATTAAAACTATAAATTATTTATACCATAAACAACATATTTAAATCTTTTACAATATTTTATTAATTAATTATACCTATTTTTTAACTTTTTAAAATATAAATAAATATATTTTAACATATTTTTTATTTTAATAATAAATATTTTTAAATTTATTAATAACATTATTTTTTAATATAATAAAATTACTAATTATTTTCCATAATTTTTTAATGTAAATTACGTATAACTTAATACTTTATTTTTAACTATTTAATTAAATTATACTTAAATTTACTTTAAAATTATTTTAACAATTATAATTTTAAAAAATTTTTATATAAATAATTACCTTTTAATTTTAATTAAATTATAAACTTTAACTTTAATATATACGCATTTTTATTATTTATACCATACTTTAAAATTTAATTAAAACTAAACCGTTAATATGGTTATTTTATACTTTTAACATATATTAATAATAATATTTTCTTTAAACAACATTAACTTTTTACAAAATAAATAAACAACCTTTTAAACTAATAATAACTTATTTAATTAACTTATTTTAAATTTTATTATAATAAATTATAAAATTTCGGAATTAACCATATAATTAATCCAGGTTTAAATTTAAATATAATATATAAATTCGATTATTTAAAACAAATACTTTATTAAAAAATCCTTTCTTTTTTTATCGTATAAACTATTTATTTTATTATTTATAAAAAGGTTTTATTTATAACTTATAACCATTACTTTAACTTTTTTTTCCACCGCAATTATTATTAATTTAATTAACAAATAAATTATAATATAAAACATATTTTATATATTAAAATTAATATATAACCATACCTTATACCATTTAACATATATATAAAATTATATATACCAATTAATAAAATTTTATCAGCCATTAAATTTGGTAATAATTAAAATAATTATATTAAAAACTATTAAAAACAATATATTAAACGTCGTAAAAAAAAAAAAAAAAATAAATATATAAAATTATAAAAAAAAAATAATTAATTTTAATATAATAATTTAAATATTTAATATAATAATTACCTTAAACATAAACCAAAACTTATAATTATTAAACAAATATTAATTAAAACGATCAAATAAAATAAAAGCTTAAATTAATTTAAAAAAATAACTATTTATCGTATATATATATAACTTTTATAAACAATAAAAGACTTACATTAAAGTTAACCACTTTATTAATTAATTAAAAACTATTTATAACATTGGTTATAAACCTTTTTTATGTAACAAATAATCTTTTTAAAAATTATATCTTTAATACCAAGATTTTCATATATTTTAATATTATTAAAAATATATTAAAATTGATATAACTTTATTAAATAACCGAAAATAATAAAATGCAATATAATTATTTATTAAAACTTAATATTTTTAACTTTTTTAATATTTTCAAATTTTATAATTTATATTTACATATTTTTAATTATTGTCGATTAAATTTTCAATTAAAGTTAAAATTAATTTATTTTTATATTATTATTTTTTTACAATGTTTTTATTTTAATTAAATTAATCTTTAAATTATTTTTTTAATTAAATTAAAAATATATATTATTATTTAATTATACTTTTTTAAAGATTTTAAATATTTTTTATAAATTTTACCCCGATTATTTTATGTTTTAATTTAAAAATAAGTAAAAATACAAATAAAGTTTTTAAAAGAAAATTTATCTTTTCCGGCGGTATGAAAATTATTATAAAATAATATATAATAAATTTTTTTATACGTAAAACTTTTTTAATATTTTAAATAATAACGTTTTTAATAATCTTTATATAATTATTAAATATAAAATTTTATTAAATTTTTAAAAAATTATAATTTTAAATAAATTATTAATTTATATAAATTTTATAAAATATTTAATTTTATATAAAACTATATATTAAATATAATATTAATATTTATAAGTAAATTAATTGTATTATTATTTAAAGTATTATTATTATTATTAAAAATTTTAATATTATCGATAAAAATATTATTATTATTAATAATATTATTATTATTAATAAAAGTTTTATAATTAACATTAAAAATATTATTATTATTAAAAATCTTATTATTATTATTAAAATTTTTAACATTATTAATTAAGATTATATTTTTATTAAAAATAATTTTATTATTTTATATAAAAATATTAACTTTTATAAAATTTAATTAATTTATAAATATAATTTTATATTATTAAATTAATATTAATAAAATTATAAATAATTTTATTTAATTTTAAATATTAATTAAAAGATAGTTTTTAGTTTTAAAAATCTTTAAAATTATATATATTAATATAATAATTATTATTTTTAACGTAAATATTATTTTAAACAATAATAATGTTAACTAAACTTACATTTGTAAAAATCTTTAAAAATAATAATAAAAGGAATATTAAATTAATTATTAAATTTTTATTAATAACGACAATATTTTTTATATTATTAATTACTGATTTTATTTTAATATTAATTAATTATTTAATATTATTTATAATATATATATATAATATAATTTTATTAAATAAAAATTTTACCTTATTTAATAAAGTTAATAAATAATTTTATACATTATAAATATTATAATTTATAAATTAATTAATATTAATAAATATATTATTAAAATTAATTAAATAAATATAAATTTTAAAATAATAATTATTATAAAATTTATAAAATAAACTTTTATTAAAATTTTTAACATTATTAAAAATTAAAATATAATAATTATATTAAACGTATTATTAAAAATATTTAATTAAAAAATTATAATATTTAATAAAAATTAACTTTTATAACTATTATTATAATTAAATTAATTAATTTAAATTAATTTATTAATTTTATTATATTTTAATTTATTAATTACGTTATTATTTACATATAATATAATAAAAAACATAAAATTAAATAATAATAATAATAAAAATTAAAATTAATTATTTACTTTATTAACATAATTAAACGTTAATAAAAAAAATAACAAATTATTAAATAAATTATTACGTTTTAAATAAGTTTTAATTTAATATTAATTATAATTAATAAATCTTTTATAAAAATATATAATAATTAACGTAAATAATAAATTATAACTAAATAAAAATTTTAATTAAATAACTTTAAAATAAAAAATATAAAATAAAAAATATAATTATTATTAAAAAAAATATTACTTTTTATAATATAAACTTATTTATTAACGTAATATAATAAATAAAAACGAATGAAATTTATAAAAAAATTATTATTAATCATATATATAAATTATATTAAAAAAAAGTTTAAAATTAATATATAAAAATATTTTTATAAATTAATTAAAACGTAATGTTTGTAAATAATAAATATGTTTTAAGTAAATTTTTTAATAAATTTAAAATAACTTTTAATAAAATATAAAAAATATTATAAATATTAAAATATACCGTATAAAACGTTTTTAATAAAATATTAATTTAAAATTAAATTATAAAATTTATGTAAATTTACGTAAATTTATTAAACGTTTTAAATAAACGATAAAATTTAATAAATAAAATAATTATATTATAATTATAATTTTAATTTTAATTTTTAATATATAATATTTAATTTATATAAAAAAAATAATATAATTAATAAAAGTAAAAAAACCGTATTTAAAATAATATTAAATAATTATATTAAAAATTTAAAAATTAATAATAATGTAAAAAAACTATTAATAAATAATATATTTAAAATTAAAAATAATAATAATAATAATAATATATTTTAATAGTTTAAATGTAAAAATAACCGTAAAAGTAACAATAAAATTAAAATTAAAAAAGATAATAATTATAATAATGGTAAATATTAACGTAATAAATATTATAATAATAGTTATTATTATAACAAAAAATATTATTATAGTAAAAACTAAAATAATTATTATAACAATAAATATTATTATAATAATAATAATTATAAAAATAATTTATATAATTATAATTAATAAAAAAACTATTATAATAAATTTTAAAAATTTAAAAAATAATAATCCTAACGTTATTAAATTAAATAAAAAAATAAAAATAGCAAAAACTTTTTAAAATATAAAATATTTTTTAAATAAAATAAAATAAACTATAAAAAAAAACTAAAATAATAAAGTTATTTTTAATTAAAAAAATATAATAACAGTAATAAATTTAAAATAAATTTAAATTATTTTTTACTATTTAAATATAATAACAATATAAAGATTATAAAAAAATATATAAAAAATATAATAAATTATAAAAGAAAAAAAATTAAAGTTTTAAGAAAAAGTTTTTAATTTTAAAATTTTAAAATTTAATAATATTTTAAAAATGGTTTTTAAAAATTAAATATATTATTATAATATATTATTAATATTTAATAAAAAGTTAATTAAAATAATAAAAAGTTATAATTTATATTATAATTAAAAAATTATTAATATTTTCGAAAAAAAATAATAATTATTAACTTTATCAATAATTAATAAAATAAATATATTTATTAAATATTAAAAATAAAAAATTTATAAATATTATTTTTAATAAAATATATAATAAAAAAAGATTAAAATGGATAAAAAAATTAATATCATTTGGTTATTTATGTTTTATAATATGGAAAATAATAAACGGAAAATGAAAAAATTACATTATTATTAATTTATAACTTTTAAATAAATGCGTTTTATTAAACATATATTTAATATTTTAATAAAAAAAATTGTAAATAAAATAAAAGAATAATAATATTTTATAATTATAAATAAATCGGTTTTTTTATTAATTTTTTATTATTAAACGATATAAAAATCAAATAATAATAACATTATTTAAAAAATTTAAAATTTTAAACGTAATATTTATGGATTTTTAAAATTCCAGTTTATATATATAATAATTTATAAATTAAAGATTTAACTTAAATAAAAATTTTATTAATATATATATTAATAATATAAATAATATTTTAAAAAAGTTTTTAAATTATTTAAAAAAATTAAATTTATTTTAAATTTTAAAAAATTATTTTTAAATTATTTATTAATAAAATTGTTAAAATTTATAATCGATAAATTTAAAATTATAATTTTAAAAAGTTAAGTGGAAATTATTAAAAAAATCAAAATGTTAATAAATTTAATTAATTTAAAGATTTATATAAAAATAATTAAATTTTTATAAAAGTATATTTCGTAATATTTATAAAAGATTTAACTATTTTAATAAAAAAAAATTATATTGTTAAAATAAAAATATAAAAATAAAATAATATTAATAATATTAAACGCGAAAAAAAAATATATAATAAAAATCTTATTTATTTTAATATCAATTAAAATTTAAATATTTAAAATTTTATAAAAAAATTTATAAACTTTATTTTTTTATATTATTAAAATATAAATTAAACTATGTTTTTTACAATTACCATATTTAAACAATAAAGTTTTAACGTTTTTATATTATAAAAAACGGTTAATTTTAACATTGTTTTAAATATTATTACGGAATATTAAACAAATACAAGCATTTATTAAAACCTTAAAATTAATACGTGGATTAAAAGTATAATTTTTTTACAAAAAAAAATTAAAAATTTGGGAAATATTTTCCAATTAATTAATACTTTTATAACTAAACGCAAACGGTATAATATCAGCCAACAAAATTACGTAACCAAAAATATTTAAAAAGTTTAATTTTTTTAAGAAAAAAACTAATAATAATAACTTTACCAAAAAAATTTTTTGGTAAAATAATCCTTTATATTTAAATAAAACGTTTATATATTTAATACTTAATAATAATAATATTTACATATAAGGTCTTTTTTTTTGTTTCGTTTGCTTTTTTTTAAAAAAAAACTTTTAAAATTCCGTTACGGTTTAAACTTACCGGAATTTTTAAAAAAATAAAATGTAAATAAATGAAATAAATCCTTGCTTTTACATATGCACTTTACTTATATTTTAAATGGTGTAAGTAGATTTTTATATATATATATGTTAAATAATAACGCATATATACATATATATACAAAGGCATATATATATAAATTATAGCCCCGGTAATTTTAAAATGTAATTTATTTTAAATTATAAAATACAATGTTATTTTTTTAATATTATGTAATATAATATATTAATAACGCGTTAATTTTCGTAAAATTAAAAAAATCCGGCGTTAATAAAATTAAATACAAATATATAAACATTTTTATATTTTAAATAAATAAATTTAAAAAATTAAAAAAATTAATTTTATAAAATAACGTATATACGTATGTATATTTAAATATAAATAACTTTAATAATTACATATTAAAAAGTTATTTTTATATAATAAAACATTTATATTTAATCTTTATTAATTGCAAAATCTGGTTTTTTTACAATATAATTTTTAACTTTTTATTTTTTGATAAATTTTTTAATAATTTATTTTTTTTCCCGTTTCGCGCAAAGAAAAATTCACGTTATATTTTACCTTATATAAAAATAAAACGGAAAAAATATTTTTATTTAAAATATTAAACTAATAATATTTTTATTTAAAATTTTTATTAAAATAAAAAGTAAATATTAAATAATAAAATTAGAAATAATATATTTTATATAAACATACCGTTAATATTAAATATAATTATAATTTTATAAAAAAATAATTATAATATTAATAAATTACGGAATAATTAAAAATATTATTAAACAAATAATATTATAAATATCGGATATTAATAAAATAAATAATAAATTAATAATTATTTTAATTTATTTATTACAATTTTACCTAAAAATTTATTATATATTAAAACAATTAAATTTAATACCTGATACATTATCGAAATTACTTATAATTAATAACTTAATAAAAATAAAAAAAAATAAAAAATAAAATTAAAACAATATTTAAAAATATTATAAAAAATTTTGGTTATATAATAATAAAATTAACTATTTATAAAGTATTTAAACTTTAAATAATTTAAAAATATAAAAAAATAAACAATTATATTAATTATAAAAAATATTAAACTTAATAAAAATAATTAAAAAGAATATAATAAAATAATATAAATATAAATTTAAAAATAAACTTATATACCACATATTTAATATTGGTTAAAAATGGTTAATAATATTATTAACTTACATATAAAACTTATTAAAAATAATATATAATTAATAATATCATTTTAAACCTAAAAAATTAACTTATAATTTAAAAACATATATATATAAAATTTATTTTAAAAAATAAAAAAATATATCGAACATTATTTAAAATGTTAAAAAAATAAAAATATTAAATTTAAAATTTATAAAAAATTAATATCCATTAATTTAATAATAATATTATATTATATAATTATATAAAATTTTATTATTAAATTATTAAAAATATTATTAAAAAATATAATATAAAAATATATAAAAGTATAATAAAATTTATATTTAATATTTATAATTTTAATACTTTTATATTTACCATTAAAAACAATAAAAAATTAATAATAAAAATATTATAATAAACAGCGAAAATAATAATATTAAAAATGTAAAAGTATAAATAAAAAATATAAAAAACGTTATTAATAATATATTAAAAAAGATTTTACAAAATTATTAATAAATAAAATAAATATATATAAATTAAATCAAAAAGTTAAATAAATTTAAAAAAGTTTTTAATTTTTTACGCAAATATTTAAATAATTTAAAATATAAAATTTTTTAATAAAAAAAAATTTAACAATTTATAAAAATTATATAATTAGTGGAAATATTAAATAAAATATAAAAACATAATTAATTAAAATAAATAATATATAATTTAAAAAGATTAAAAAGAAAAAAAATATTAATCGTATTAATAATTATATTAAAAAAATTAAAGCCATTTTTAAAAAAGTTTAAAAGTTATAAATTTATAATCAAAAAAAAATAAAACGAAAAATATAAAAATGTAAACAATATTTGTAAATATATTTAAAAAATATTTATAAAATTTTCCATAATAATTTAACATATTTTTACTTTAATAAAATTTAACGAAAAAATAGTTTTAAAATGTAATAAATTTATAACGTAATAAAAAAATGTAATAAATTAATAATATAATGGAAAATGTAATAAATTTATAATAAATTAAATTAATAAAAAGTTAAAAATTCTTTTATAAAAAAACTATTAATAAATATTATTATTATATAAATTTATATAAATTATTAAATAAATTACCACATTTATTTTATTTATACGTTAAATATATTATTAAAATAATTAATAAAAAAAATCTTTTTTTTTAATTTATTAAATTTTACATTAAACAAAACTTTATAAATTAAAATGTAATAAATTTATAATAAATTACCACATTTATTTTATTTATACGTTAATTATATCATTAAAATAATTAATAAAAAAAATCTTTTTTTTTAATTTATTAAATTTTACATTAAATAAAACTTTACATTTTTATTAATTATTTTATTAATTTTTAAAAAATTTAACCGTTATATTTTTTTTAAAAAAAAACGTAATATTATATAAATATATATAAAAAATAAAAAGTTAAAAAAATATATTATAAATTTTAAATTATTAAAATTAAAATTATTTCGTATATTATTATAATATATTAAATTATTATAAATATAATGTTTAATTTTTTTTATTATTAATAAAAACGTTATAAACTTTTGTAATATTATATAATTTTAAATTAAATTTTTTTAAATATTTTATTTGTAATTTATAAATATAAACATATAAACCATGCGTTACGTGGCGTAAACGGGCGTAATTTAACTTAAAAATTTCGGGTTTATTTAAAGTTATTTAAAATAACATTATTTACGGTTAATAAAATAATATTATAATAATACATTTATATGTGATTATTATAACGATTGCGTGATTATAAATGGATTTATTTGTTAAGTTTTTTATATATTACGGGGTATATAATTTTATTACTTT
The DNA here is from genome assembly GCF_022478755.1 of Daldinia loculata. NCBI lineage: Eukaryota > Fungi > Ascomycota > Sordariomycetes > Xylariales > Hypoxylaceae > Daldinia > Daldinia loculata. Next base: position 884,074 of record NW_026054858.1, on the reverse strand, counting down.
TAAACAATATTTTTAAAATTATATATATGTGTGTTTATAAACTCGTATGTTTAAATAAACTTATAAAATAAACGTAATAAAAGTAATCGTTTATAAACCATTTAATTTTACCAATTTTGACTTATTTTATTTTAAGTGATTTTAAACCCGAAATTTTCGAGTTAAGTTACGTTTATTTACGCCACGTAACGCGTGGTCCGTATGTTTATACTTATAAATTATAAGTAAAATATTTAAAAATTTTTAATTTAAAATTATATAATGTTATAAAAGTTTTTAATATTTTCGTTAATAATAAAAAATTTAAATATTATGTTTATAATAATTTAATATATTATAATAATGTACGAAATAATTTTAATTTTAATGATTTAAAATTAATAATATGTTTTTTTTAACTTTTTATTTTTTTTATATACTTATACGGTATTACGTTTTTATATATTAAACTTTAACGTTTTAAAATATATATATAATTATATATTTAAATATAATAATAATTATATATTTAAATATAATAATAATTATATATTTAAATATAATAATAATTTAATATTTATTTTATAATTACATATAAAATTTTTTTTTTTAATAATTTAAAATTAATAATATTATTTTTTAAACTTTTTAACTTTTTTTACATATTTATACGATTTTATATATTAAGTTTTAACGTTTATTACAATTATCGTTACGCGTTATAATTACCGTTATAACCGATGTTACAATTAACGCGTTATAACCGTTATAATTATTTTTAATATTTTAAAAAACTTAAAATGTATAAATTTAATTAATAAATTTAATAATAAAATTAATATAATTATATAATTAATTAAATTTATTATAAAAACGCATTAATATTATTATTTTAATAATATTATTTTAATAATTTCGTTAATATTATTGTTTTAAAACGTTAAACGTTATGTTAATAAAGTTTAAATTAATAATGTAAAATTTTTTTTTGTTTATTTTATTATATTTTTTTAACTATATTAATTTTTAACCAATTATATTTTTAATTTATTTTTAAAAAAAATTTTACATTTTTAATTTAAGTTAATTTAAATTTTTTTATTTTTTTTATAATATATTAATATTAATGTAAATAATAATTTATTTATTAAATATTTTTTAACTTTATTATTAAGTTTATTAATTAAATTTATATATTTTAAATTTTTTAAAATATTAAAAATAAAGTTAAAAGTGGTTAATATTAACTGTAATATCGGTTATAACACGGTATATAATAAAGTTATACGGGTATAAAAAAAAGCCGGGAAAGTTAAAACAATTAAATAATAATTTTTAAAACATTTTATACGTGGTTACGGGTATTATAAATGTTGTTATAAATATTGTTATAATGTTAATAAAAATGGTTAATATTAATTATAATATCGATCGTAATATCGGTTATAACGCGGTAATTGTAATTCGGTAATTATAATACGCGATAAAATTATATAAATATAAAAAAAAAACGAAAATATTAAAATAATTAAATAATAACTTTTAAAATATTTTATACGTAATTATAAATTATAAATATTATTATAAATATTATTATAATATTAATTATAATTTATTATTAATTATATTATAAATTATAATATTATTTTTTATATTAAATGTTAAAATTTATAATATTATAACGTAATATTATATAAATATATAAAAAACATAAAAAAGTAAAAAAAGTAAAATATTAACTTTAAATTATAAAAATAAAAAATATTTTATACATTATTATTAAATATTAAATTATTATAAATTTATTATTAATTTATTATTATTAAAAAAATTATATTATATAAATTTTTTTAACGTTTAAATTAACTTAAATTAAAATTTAAAAAACATTTAATTGGTAACTTATAAATATAAACACATAAACATGCGTTTATATAACGCTATGGCGTAAACCAATAAATAAAACTTTATTTTAAATGACTTTAAATTAAAATTTCGATTTTTTTTGGTTTATAAGGTTATATTCCTTTAACCACACCACTTTTTTAACCAATCATAACCCGTATAACTTTTTTTAAAAAAAATCGAAACTTTAATTTAAAATTACTTTAAACACGTTTTTTTTAAAAAATCGTTTTATAAAAAACAATATTAACATTATTTAATTAATAAAATTATTAAAAAAACAATAACGTTAACGCATTTTTACAATAAATAATAATTATATACAATCGTATTAATTTTATTATTAAATTTATCGATTAAATCCACATATTTTAAATCTTTTAAAGTATTAAAAGTGGTTATAACAATCGTAACACCGGTTATAACACCGGTCGTAATAATTAATTAATTAATAAAATCATTAAAAACAATAACGCTAACACGTTTTTACAATAAATAATTATTAATTATATAATTATATTAACTTTATTATTAAATTTATTAATTAAATCCACGTATTTTAAATCTTTTAAAATATTAAAAATAACCGTAATACTTACCAATTATAATATTTACCGGTCGCAACGCATTAACCGCAACAATAATCGCAACAAAATTATACAAATATAAAAAAAAATAAAAAAGTTTAAATAATAATATTATTATTTTTAAATATAAAATAAATTATTTTATACGTGGTTATAAATGTTATTATAAATATTATTATAAATATAAATTTTAATATAACATTTTTATACGTTAAAATTTAATATATAAAAAAATAATACCGTATAAATATATAAAAAAAATAAAAAACTTTAAATTATTATATTAAAGTTAAAATATAACGCATTTTATTCTATTAATACATATTATTAATTATATTATTAATTATAATAATTAATAATATTATTACCGTAAAAAAGTTTTAACGTTTAAAATTATAATATAAAAACGTAACGTTATATAAATATATAAAAAATTTAAATAAATAAATATAATATATTATTAACTTTAAATCATTTAAATTAAAACTATTTTATACGTTATTATATTATATTAAATTATCGTAAATATAATACTTAATTATTTATTACCAAAATCTCTTTACAACAAACGCTTAAGCTTAAGCCAACCTTAAACCACATTTCGTAAAATAACATACCCGTAACCCACAAATATAAACACACAGGCCATGCGTTTTCAAGGCACCTGTGGCGCCGGTGCGGGCGCAGCCCGCGCCCTTACGAAATGTGGTCTAAGTTTACTGAGATAAGCAAAGCCCGCTTCTCGAATTCTGGTCTAAGCTACTGAAATAAGTTAAACGTATAATTCTGGTGTACAAGGTCTTAGACCTGCCTTAAACCACAGATTCGAGATTGTTTTAAGGGGTTGTTCCGGGGTTTGATTGGTTAAAAAAAAGTGTGGCTAAGGGAGGTACAACCCCACGAACGATCTCGAATTTGTGGTCTGAGTTTACTGAGATAAGACTTATCGTATAAATACAGCATACATGGCACTGGAAGCGCTTACCACTGGAGCTACCCAGCCTGTACAGCTCCATGAAGATAAGGAGCGTTCGTACCCGTTTCCCTTAAGCCTCGTCGGAGCTCTAGAGAAGTTCTCCTACGAAGAGACAACCCCCACTATTGGCCGGGAATATCCGAGTCTGAACATTGTTGACGACTTGCTCAACGCTAGCAATGCCGACGACCTTATTCGTGACCTTGCTATCACTAGTAAGTTTGATTTGATATGAGCTACTCCTTTTACAAGGAAGTTGTGACCTTAACTCTGTGTAGTTTCCCAGAGGGGTGTGGTGTTCTTTCGTTCTCAGGATAACCTTACAAACGATCTTCAGAAGCAACTAGTTCACCGGCTAGGTCAACTCACTGGGAAACCGAGTGATTCAACATTGCATATACACCCGATCTTGAACGGCACATCTGAAGTTTGGAGTGGGCGATGATCAAATTAGCACTATCAGCTCGCTGCAGCGGAAGAAGCTCCAAAGAGACCTACGTAAATCGAAAAGTAAGAGGTATGATGCCGCACAGTGGCATTCGGATATTCAATTTGAACCTGTCCCTGCCGATTATACCTCCCTCCGTCTGACGGAGCTTCCGACTACCGGGGGTGACACACTTTGGGCATCTGGATATGATATATATGACCTATTCTCGAAGCCGTATCAGAAATTCTTAGAGGGCCTGACAGCTACGTTTATTGGGGAAGGGTTCTTGGCTGCCGCCGCAGCGAATCCCGAAAAAGTCAAATTACACGAGGGACCAAGAGGAAATGATGCCAATGTCGGAAGAGAACTGAAAGCAGTCCATCCAGTAGTTAGGACTAACCCAGTTACTGGGTGGAAAAGTATCTTTGCGGTCGGACCGTTTCCAAGGTATATCAACGAATTGTCAGACCAAGAATCCTCGGAGTTACTCGAAAAGTTTGGTCGAACAATTCTCGAGAACCATGAATTGCAAGTTCGATTTAAATGGAGGAACAAGAATGACCTAGGTAAGTTCCTAATAGCTTAAGTATCGACATATATTAGATACTAAAATAATACAGCAATCTGGGATAATAGAAGCGCTTTTCATACTGCTACTTTTGACTACGATGGTCTTGGAGAGAGGTTCGGAAACCGGGCGGTCGGGATAGGAGAGATGCCTTATTTTGATCCGAACAGTAAATCTAAGGCCGAAGCATTGTCAGGTAGGAAAAGTAATGGCGCGAATAATACGGATGAGTAAGGGGGGACGAGAAAGGGGGGGGAGGGGGGGGGATATTGTTGTTTGAGTGATTAGCATAAGTGTGTTCATTAAGGGTAACCATTGATTAAAGCGTAATACGAGAAGAGTAGTAGTAGTAGTAGTAGTAGTAGTAACAATTAATGTATTCGTTTGTATTTATTATGAGTTATGTGCTGTTACCAAGTCGTCATTCAATTCATAATAAGTCAAATGTAAAAGGCATGTAACATTTAAAATATGAAAATATGGATGCATATTGTACCTAAGTAACATTGATGAAGGTAATATTGATAAAGGGGTAATCGTTATCAAGGTACTTTGTATCTATGCGGGGCTGGCGGGGTAGAGGGGCATTGGTGGGCTAAATAATATTTTACCCTGGGAAGCACCTGCGTTTATGTATTATACCATTTATACCTTACCATTTAACGCTGTTAATTTAACGTTGTTACATAACAGCGAATACGGCGTTGTTTCTGTCATTGGTTGTGAACTTGTGACTCAACCCAACTTTCCTTCAGTTCTTTCCATTCCCAAGTCGCAAACCCGCAAACCCGCAAACCCGCAACCCCGACTTTACCCTGCTCGACAAACACTTGACTCCCCTTAAAATAATACGACAACATGGCTGACGCCGGGTCTGGGGATGTCAAGAAGGTTGTGGTTGGTGGGCCAAAGCCTTCAAAGAAGGACAAAAAGAGTAAAGCAGCCGGCGAAGATGTTAGCACTGGTCCCCTCGAGATGACACCACCGCCTGATTTCCTCAAGACACGCCTCGACTTGTTTGACCGTCTAAAGAAGAAGTATGACGAGGAAATTGCCAAGAGACCGCGAGAGCAGATTACAATTACCCTACCTGACGGCTCTGTCAAGATTGGAACGAGCTGGGAGACCACACCTGGCGAGATTGCGAAGGGTGTGTCGAATAGTTTGTACAAGCGCTCTGTTGTCGCTAGAATAGACGGAGACAAATTATGGGACTTGGAGAGGCCTCTGGAGCAAAGTTGCAAACTCGAATTATTAACCTTTGACGACCCTAAGGGAAAGGAGGTGTTCTGGCACAGCTCGGCCCATATCCTTGGCGAGGCCTGCGAGAGGAGGTTCGGCTGTTCCTTATGTATCGGGCCCCCGATCGATGATGGTTTCTACTATGAGATGGCCCTACCCGGCGGAGGTGCTGTCCAGACAAGCGACTGGACGCCTCTGGAGCGTATCGTTGGAGATATTGTTAAAGAGCGCCAACGATTCGAACGTCTTGAGATGACCAAGGATGAGCTACTCGAAATGTTCAGCTATAACAAATACAAGCAGCACATCATCTCCACCAAGATTCCCGATGGTACTTCTACTACCGTATATCGTAACGGTCCCTTGATCGACCTTTGCCGTGGGCCGCATGTGCCTGACACTGGTCGAATCGAAGCATTCTCCATCATGAAGAACTCGGCATCATACTTTCTAGGATCTCAGGAGAACGATTCCCTCCAACGTATTTATGGTGTATCCTTCCCGGATAAGAAGAAGATGGCAGAGCATAAGAAATTCCTGGAGGAGGCAGCCAAGCGAGATCACCGAAAGCTCGGTAAAGAGCAAGAGCTCTTCATGTTTCACGAACTCTCTCCTGGCTCGGCCTTCTTCTTGCCTCACGGTACAAGGATCTACAATACGCTTCTCGCATACATCCGAGATCAGTACCACAAACGTGATTATCAAGAAGGTTTGTCTATTACCGACCCCTATCCCCCCCCTTTTCCAATCATGGTTAACTAACTGCCTACCTTAGTCATTACTCCCAACATTTTCAATTCGGAGCTTTGGAAGATGAGCGGACACTGGGAGTATTACCAAGAGGACATGTTTGTCATAGATCTGAATAAGGAGAAATGGGGCCTGAAGCCCATGAATTGCCCGGCCCATTTCCTCATGTTTGCTCACAGTCCCAAGGTATACAGTCAGCTGCCATTGCGTCTCGCCGACTTTGGTGTCCTCCACCGGAACGAGGCGAGCGGTGCCCTGTCAGGCCTTACTCGCGTCCGTCGATTCCAGCAAGACGATTCCCATATCTTCTGCCGACTCGACCAGGTCACAAGTGAGATTTCCGATTTGTTTGATTTCCTCTCCGAGATGTATGGCCTCCTGGGATTTACCTTCAAGCTTCAACTATCTACCCGCCCCGAAAAGTTTATGGGCCAGATTGAGACCTGGGACACGGCCGAGAGCATGCTAAAAGAGGCTCTTAACGGGTTTGCGGCCGGACCTAGTGGCGTGTCGTGGACTCTCAATGAGGGGGATGGCGCCTTCTACGGACCTAAGGTAATATTTTAAGTGGTTCTGCTCTGATCATCTACAGCTTTGCTAACTATACTTTAGATCGATATCAAGATCCTAGACTGTTTGAACCGAGTTAGTATACCTACTTATTCTATCATATAGCTTGATCGCAGTGCAAGCACCGCGTTTGGCTTTCATTTCAAACCTCGTGTGTTGCTAGTCCAAGGAGTCGAGCTGACCGTATATTCAGGAGTGGCAATGTGCTACAATTCAACTTGACTTTATGGGCCCCGAGAGTAATATCCCTTCCGATGATACTACATATTCGTTGCTAACACTTGGTAGACTTTGGTCTCGAATATGTCACAGCCGAGACGCACGCTGCAAAACCCAAGCAGGATGAGCCTGCTGCAGAGGCGGCAGGAGCTAAAGCAAGCGAAGTCCAACCGGGTAACGCGGCCCTGGCGAACCCAGGCACAGGTGAGAGTGGAGCGAAACGGGAGAGAGTCATCAAGCCTTTGAGTCCCGGTTGCGCACGCCCAGTTATCATTCATCGCGCTATGGCGGGATCTATAGAGAGATTCATGGGTAAGAATGTCGAACGTCCGGGAACATAAAGACGATTAGACTGCTTACGTTTAATTATTTAGGTATTCTCATCGAGCACTTTGCAGGAAAGTGGCCTTTCTGGCTGAGCCCGCGTCAAGTGATGGTTATCCCAGTCGGAATGGGCTTCATGTCATATGCACAAGAAGTTAGGGATATTCTCAAGAAGGAGAAGATATTCGTCGATATCGACACTAGCGGAAACACGCTTCCCAAGAAGGTGCGAAGTGCACAGCTAGCACAGTACAACTTTATATTCGGTAAGCATTTCGTCCCATTGGAGTTGTTAAAACTATCTTCTTTGAGTCAACGTGAATACTGACGCGATCGCCAAAATCTAGTTGTCGGAGACGAGGAGATGAAAGGTCGACAAGTGAATGTGCGATACCGAGATGATACATCTACCCAGGACCGGGGTAAGCCTGTGCCCCTAGACGAGGTGATCGAGAAGCTACGAGGACTGCAGGCCGACCGAGGCTCGTATAATCCCTTCCCGTCAGAGAAACAGGCGGATAAGAAGGCGGCATGAGTTGAGGCTCGGACCTGTTAAGTAGATACCGATAGACTATAACGGACTGTTGGGCCCAACACCGTACGGGATGACCAAAATAAAAGATAATTCAGAAGTTGCTATACGCCGAGGATGTATTCTATTTTCTTGGGATGCTATTCCTACCTAGGCTCTCTACATATACTGGAGGCAGCCCTGCGGGCTGCACAATATGCCCGAGTTTACATAATTGCGCACGTGCCAGATACTGCCCATTGAGTTACTTTCCTATTTGGGCCATGGAAAAAATTCGACACAATAACCCCTCGTAAACTCGGGCATCGGGCATAGAAATCCCCCTTGATTTCGGGTGGTACTGTGTTAAAAATATGGTGGTTGTGTGTGGTGCGGTGTTTGGACATAGATTAACAATGGTGGTTCTGCAAAGGCCATCTAATATACTGCATAGGCTATACGCGAGCTGACTACCAACAGGGCAAGTAATAGAGTCGCTATGAGATGACCAATACTAGACCAGTATATCAAAGTTGGACCTTCCAGTATAAGATTATTAAATCTGCTATCAACACAAGCTAATGCCATTGAAGCATGACTAATATATAGGATTCTATATACGTGGTGTCTCTGATCTCATACGGCCTATGAGATCTTATAAACTAGCTTCTCAGCCCTGACCTTACCCTCTTGCTGCTCTTGGAAGCCAGTCAATATACTATCGAAGCCACCAAGCTCTCTCACCTTGTTGGGCCTGATTTTACCGCTGGACAGCAACTCCGGGAGCATCGTCAAGTACTTCTCCCACAAGGCCTTGTCTTGCGGAGTTGGCTCTCCACAGTTGTCAAAGGTGCCGTATTTTATAGGCCGCCCGAATACGGTGTAGACGATTGTGCTTTCTAGCTTGATCTTCTTATTCTCGATCTTCTCTCTAATCTTATCCACAGGGAGGGTGGTGACAATGTGGCCGCCCTTGGTTGGTGATACAGCCTTTGCAACGGCCTCTACCGTGCCGTTCTCGCTGATACAATCGAAAGCAAACTCGAGCCCGTGGTGCGTGAGTTTCTGGATCTGCTCGGGCCAATTGGGATCCTTGTAGTCTATGACGGCATCGGCACCTAGCGACTTTAGAAGCTCATGATGCTGGGAAGATCCGGTAGCGATGACGAAGACGCCGGCTAATTTTCCTAGTTGGATAGCGTACTGGCCCACGCTTGACGTGCCCCCGTTGATAAGGAAGGGAAAGGCAGTCTTGGCCGGCTTGCTTGGCTCAGGCAGTTTTAGCCTCCCGAACATGGCTTGCATAGCGGTTGCAAAGGCGAGCGGGATCGCGGCGGCATCTTGGTAGGAGACTTTGTCCGGGATTGGGTAGACCAGGCTTGCCTCGGTGACGATGTATTCCGCAAATGCTCCTCGAGGCGGATTGGTAGATGATCCAAAGACGAAACCAGCGACACGCTGTCCCTCTCGCCAGTGGGAGCCGTTGGTGTCTTGCACAGTACCGGCAAAGTCACAGCCCAGTATCCGACCAGGAGGTACGGACAGCATGCTCTTCCAGTCCGTTGGGTTTTGAGCGACATAGTGGGCTTTGACTAGGATTTCTCCCTCGCTAGGTTTGGGGACATCTATATCTTGGACCTTTGCCGTCTTGCCCTCGGCGACGACCAATGCTTTCATTTTCGATGCCATTGTTACCTTGGTGGTTGATAATAGTTGCCTCTGCTGTGCTGAGATATGCTGTGTTATAGCGAAGAAGGTAAAGAGGAAGGGGACCAAAGGGGGCCTTTATGGCTGAAGTCAACACGCCGAGGTCTAATTATGTAATACTCGATGTTATATAGCGATAATCATTACGTACCTACACCATATCCAAGGGGAACTCTATACTATGGGGTTTAGAAAAAGTTCGTAGCGGCTAGAATACCTGGGTAGCACTAGGTATTTTGGAAAACTTATTATTGATGTCATTTTCTTTCTTTTATTGTTAAATTGATGTCGAAGGAAGCCTCTATGAAATGTTCGAGCTTTAAGATGTTAAGCTGGTTCATAGAAATTCAAATGCTATTAGTTTTTCTATATAACAGAGGCTGTATCGGAATATAATCGAACCGGCAAGCCTTGATCCACTGTACGGCGTGTATTTATTTACTCGGTCCCAGTGGCTTCTAACTCTTCACTTGATAGAGGCGGTGAAAGATTGTTATCATTGTTACATCAAGAGGACCTAGTTATTGCATCGATACATGGATGAATCGTAGTGTATACCACTTATACGCGGAAATGTGTGTATTATTACCCAATCTTAAACTAGGCAAATATAATTCCCTTAGCCCGAACGATTTATAAGCTCAGTCTTTGTAATCCTCATTCTTTCGCCTATATATCAAGACCCTTATAGGAGTAGCTTGGGAGAGTATAGAATTGCACACTGGGATAAATCATCATCGGACTACTTGTAGTAATTCTGTACACTCAATCCCTTGAATTCGAAAGAAGTCCCCTCACGCTTGTCGAGAATAGTCTTATAATGCACATCCTTAACTCGTGCTCTCACGTACTCAGTCCCGGAGACTACTGGCTTGTTCGGGTCTTTATCTTCCGCTGGAATGATCCCAAGACGGTCTAGCAGCGGAGATGGGACAGTCTTCATAGGCGTGTTCGCGCCAGGCCTACTAAAATAGAGTAAACCAAGTCGGGGAATGTTGATTTGATCTTTCGGCGGCGTGACCACACGGTGAACAGTTGACTTGATGAACCCTCATAGTCTGGTAAGCTTGGTGCACGGGCAACTGATTTGGAGAGTTTGGTATTTACCGTTTGTTAGAAACGTCAAAGTATCCGCCGCGTTGCAAGTGACTTAATACCCCTGGGTTAGTATAGGACTATGCGTAGCGGAGAGGTCGACTTACTACCACCCTTTACGGGGCTCACATATTTCCACTCGCCCTCTGGCGTGCGTATCTGTAACCCGGCAACATGTTGAGAGAATAGCAGAGTCAAGCTGCCAAAGTCGGTGTGACCACCCTTAGAGTAGGCTTGGGCTTTGTCCCATTCCTCTTGACTTCTTACGTTGTAGATCATGTACCTGAGGTGGTCATCCGACTCCTCGTCATAAGCGTGCGCATCTGCGAGGTAATTTTCTGGAAGTTCAAGGATGATGGAAATGAGTACGAAGAGTTTCCGGATCACCTTGTCGAACAGATCTCTATGAAAGGACGCAATCTCGCCCCAATTCTGCTCGACAATCCTGTGCTTCCCGACGTTGTCAAAAGCTGGAATGGCTTTGGGTATATTCAGCATCTCCACATTCTCCTTGACTCCCGTGTCGCCAATCCAGCGGGAATTCTCTCTGTATCCGAAATACTCGCCTTCAGCAAAGTTACAGGGAAACCGTCTTTTCTCCTCTAGGGGCTCTTTGAAAAATGTATTCCCGATGCTGAACTGACGGAGAACACGTTCATCATCAATGCCCGTATTGACTACGGACCAGAAACCAACTTTAGTGACGGCATCGTAAAGTTTCTTAGCAAGCTCTTGCTTGCCGCCGGGCTCGTCAAACCGCGACAGATCAATCTTGGGCAGTTCTGCATATTCAAGATTCTCTGAAGTCTTAGTTGGCCGAGTCCACGGTTTCACTAGAACTTTACTATCATGCAGCTGGCTTGCCGCTGGCGTCTCGATAGCAATAGGGGCCATACTGATTGACTCAAAGAATGTTTATTAATTTCTTTTTTGGACGGATAAATATCCGTAGCTCAGTCCGACCAAGATAGTCTTGTCTTATATCAACCAAACTATGTACACTAGATATTGTTTTTTATCACAATATTTAGTCAAACTAGTTAGTTGTAAGTGTTCTTCCATGGAGTATAGCGTATGCCTTTTAATGTGATTGGTCGACTTGTCGTGGGGTGGTTGCGGGGGTAGTTGCGTGCTTTGTGTTCTCATCGACCTCATCGCAGGCGTGCTCGGAAACCCATCAATGAGGTTAGAGGAACTGCCGGAATACCTAATACGGTCCCGAGAGCATCGGGTGCCCCTCCGCAACGGCTGGTTTCTCGCGGTAGTTGATGGCAGACTTCGAAATAGGGGTCACCGGAGCCCGGTTGCCCCCCTCGCTTTCGCCACGGAGGTCATAAGTGATAGAGATTAACTTGCTATCTCCGTTAGCTCTTCCCAGGGTCTGGAATATAGAACTAACCGTAGAGGGTCTCTAATTCCGATGTACACTCTTATAATATGATGTGATAACGCAATAAAAGGTCGTGCCTAGCTTAAGCTCGGCAAACCGCCGCCAACCCCTTGACGTCGTAATTCGGGCCACGCTCATCTATCTATGTAAAGGCTACCGCCGCCGACTCGGCTGGCCACTCTTTTCTCGTTCCTCAAGGCAAGTCCGCTTGTCCGACATTGCACCTATCAGAGGTTTTAAAAGAGAATCTGTTATATCTAACTCTGGTATAGGTTGTTTCCCATAGGGCTATTTGTATACTACTAGCCTAGCAAATCTCAACATGGCTTCCAGTAGTAGTAAATTCGACATCAAAGTCGATGAAACGGCAGTCTCGGAACGCGGCACTGACACCGATGTTGCTATGGATCAAGACTTATCTGGCGCCGACTTGAAGCTTGAGAGGGTCGTGATGAGGAAGATAGATATGTGGCTAGTTGGCTTTTATTCATTGGTTTACGTCTTCAGAGTTATCGACTCCTCCAATTATTCAAATGCAGCTATCATCAATCTTGAAAATGGCACAGGTATCAAGAAGCAGCTAGGACTGAGCCCTTCTCAATGGGCCTGGACATTGTCTATATTCTCCTATAGCTACATGGTTTTTGAACCCACGAACACCCTCGCGATGAAGGTGTTTTCACCTTCGAGATGGATGTTTGTACTCATCCTCGGCTGGGGTATATCTGCCTGCTCATCTGCAGCAGCACAGGACTTCACAGGTGTAAGTAGTTATGGGTTCTCTGAGATTCGGAGCTATTGATCTTGTAGACTCTAACATGGATGTATACCTATAGATGATGTGTGTTCGGTTTGCCATTGGGCTGGCCGAAGCTGGGTTCTATCCTGCCGTATTATACCACATGGCCTTCTGGTATAAGCCTATTGAAATGCCACAGAGGATTGCTATTTTCTACTCGCTTGGTCAGCTTTCTCCGGCGGTGAGCGGCCTGCTTGCTTATGCCATTGGCTTCATGGTAAGCAACCCTATCTCATACCGTCTTATTTATGATTACCCAGCTGCGTGGGGAATTTTGCTCCTGATTAGCGAGTGTCATTAATGACGATCTTATCATTAGGATGGACTAGGCGGTCTTGCTGGTTGGCGATGGCTTTTTTTGATTGAAGGTTTGCCTGCTATTGTGCTCTCGGTTGGGGCGTTATGGCTACCGGACTACCCCGAGACAGCCCTGATGCTCACAGACGAGGAGCGAGACTTTTTACGAGACCGTCTCGAAAAGACTGCCCCCTCGGGAAGAAAAGGGTACTGGGATTTCGAATCGCTGAAAAAGCTTATCAAAGATCCCACCTTTTATACATTTACCTTGTATTGGATCTGCCATGGAATCGGTGGCTTTGGTATTGGGACAGCGTTGCCCACTGTCATTTATGAACTGGGCTTCACGACGACGTCCAACTCGCAGCTTATGAATATTGTAAGAAGATGGACCTGCCTCTAACCTAAGATTATATCTAATGTCTACATTACAGCCTCCTTACCTATCCGCGTTCCTCTTCTTGAATATCTTAGGTTACTTTTTGCATAAAAAGACTATTAGGCCGTGGACTACTGCTGTTATAAGTGAGTGTAGAGTCAATCACGGAACGTATTGTTGTGGATGCTGACAGTTTCGCAGTTGAGTCGACTATCATTGTTTGCTATATAATTCTCTTTACAGTCCGCAACTCGGTAGTGAGGTATATATTCTTGATTGTCGCCGTCTCGTGCGCGGGCTCGGCATATCCAGTAATATGGCCGGAGCGTATTCGAGCACTCAGGGGGACAGTTGCATCTGGGTTAGGTATTGGGTGGACGAATGCTATGGCGCAATTTAGCGGCATCGCAGGCCCGCATGTCTACAGCACAGTGTTTGGCCCCTCGTACCATGTGTCGTATGGAATTTGTCTCGGGTTCCTGAGTATCGGAATCGCTGCAATCTTGACTTCCTGGTGGCTTGTGTGGCGGAGGGACCGAAAGGAGCAAGCAGAGCAGGACCAAGGGGGTGAACAGTCAGCTTAAGCATTTTGGGATAGAGACTTATGGAATCCTTGGAGAGTAATTGATGACCACTATCTCATTATACTGATTCAACTTTCATTCGGATGATGGTGTCAATCTTATAAAGCTAGATAACATGGCAGTAAGTAACTTCGCGAGAAGTATACAAAGTAGGCCTCGCTATGTAATATATCTTATACTATAATATGTCGAGCACAGTGTCGGGTTTACCTTGGCAAACTTGGGTATCTTCATAGTAGGTAGGTAGTGATAGCAGTTGAAGTTGTGAGCCGGAAGGAAATCTTGGGACTGTAATACATTATGTACCTACGGTATATGCTAATGCTAATATGCGGCTGTTGGATGTTGCACGTCAAGATCGGTATAAATACAAGATGCGGGACAGGGTTTAGAATATTTTTCGCGTGGCGGGCGGGTGAGAGACGATGGTCGGGATAAAGGCCGAATGAGGAAGTGTATGTATATCATCGTGTGACGCTTGGTAGGTACTTGTATGTAGGCATGGTCTGACTTATATCATGCATACCTCCATCGATCCATACATACACGTATGATACCTACATACGTACCTACCTATGTTACGTACCTATGTTAGGTTAGGTATTTCAGTGTAGTATTTCTAGGTTGGATTATAAATCAACACGGCCATGAACTCCGTATCGGGATTGCAATTTGCAAATACTAGGTAATTTGCCTAGAATTTTACCTAGGCATGTGGGACCTCACGAGCTCATAACCTAGGTTGGTATCCATAGATACCCGTCGAAAAAATATGAAACCCGTTTACATCTATGATGATATAAATCTAAGTCAATAGCATCGGAGGTAGACCCGTTTAGTAGTTAGCTGCAAACGTATCAAGACGTCATCTACCTTTAACATTTTCGACTTACATCGTACACATAAACTTGCTTCACATCCAGAAAATAAACAGTATATATTTAAAGGAGTAGAAATATACTTTGACTCTTACCTGACCTTGATTAACCTATCCTCGCCAGACGTCAGCCCATATTCTACTACAGTTAAAATCTGAGGGGTAGTCGACTTCGCGTGATTCAACAATGGCGCCAAATAAGTCTCTTATTTTCAAAAAGGTCCCTACTGGGTTTCCTGTTCCAGGAGAGCATCTTGCCGTTGAGGAGCGGCCCATTGACCTCGATGCGGCTCCTCCAAAAGGCGGCCTGATCGTTGAGATACTCTATGCTTCCTTCGACCCCTATCTCCGCGGCAGGATGCGTGATGCTAGTGTCAAGTCTTACTCGCCGCCTTTCGATCTTAACGGCCCATTCTCAAATGGCACCATTGCCCGAGTCCTAAAGTCGGACACGTCGGATTTCCGCCAAGGAGATATTGTGTCCGCATTTCTTCCTATTGCCGAGTACGCCACAGTTCCTGATGTTTCCGCTGCCAAGGTGCGCAAGATCGACAACCCGCATAATCTCGATCTTGGCATGTTTCTAGGCCCCTTAGGCATGCCTGGCTTAACGGCCTATTCGAGTCTTCATAAGATTGGAAAACCAAAGAAGGGAGAAACAATATTCGTTAGTTCGGCTGCTGGCGCTGTTGGGCAGGTCGTGGGTCTAGTCGCGAAGAATGAAGGACTTAAAGTCATTGGCTCGGTTGGCTCTGATGAGAAGCTAGATTATATCATAAATGAGCTCGGATTCGACGGTGGTTTTAATTACAAGAAGGAGAGCGCATTCGATGCGCTGAAGCGCCTCGCACCCAACGGAATTGATATCTACTACGAGAACGTTGGGGGAGAGCAGCTCGAGGCTGCTTTGGAGAATATGAATACCCTCGGACGAATTCCAGTTTGCGGAATGGTACCATCTTCCCTTCCTTGCCCTTTTTGATAGCCTGTCTGTGCTAACGAACAAGTAGATTTCGGAGTACAACGTGCCACCTGACCAAAGATATGGTGTCAAGAATCTCTTCCAGCTCATTGCAAAGCTCATAACGATGCAAGGTTTCCTTGTTGCACAACCCGAATTCGGGCCTGCATACTTCGAAGAGCACCAGCAACAAGTTCAAAAATGGATCGCAGAAGGATCTTTCAAGGCCAAGCTTCACGTCACCGAGGGTATCGACAAGGCGGCTGAAGGGTTCGTGGGAATGCTTAAAGGCGATAATTTTGGCAAGGCCGTCCTGAAAATCAAGGATTAGCAAGCATATAGCTATCTTGGCATCTGTACTTAGAAGTCTAGCTTGTAGGCTCGAGACGTATCTTACATAGGTATGTAGGCACTTATATGGCTTCTAATCGACCATGAATCGAGATCGCGTACTCACTGTAAGGTGAAGATATTAAGGCTCGGCTGCGAACTAGTAAATATTAAATGAATGAAATGCCTGGCCGCTTTTGGTCTGGTGTGTATAGATTGGGATAGGAGCAGCTATACCTAGCGAAGCATATTGCAGAATAATACTGAGAGCATCTACGCTCTCGCGGTCGTATGAACTCATAAATTAGTCTTACCAGGGGCTTCAACAGTCGACCGTCGACCTCCAATATAACAATCTTATGATTAGGCATATCTTAGTAGCCACAACATCATCTCTATTTCTAGGTACATGTTGCGTGTGAATAGCACGGGTATAACTCCACAGCATGTCTATACCGTTTATAGACACACAAACTACTTGGGAAATAGGACGGTGCAAGATATTAAACCACATCCCGTATTAAAATCTAATAGGACTGAATGATCCCCCCCTTTCAATCCGTATAAATGCACCCTTATTTTTAATGACAAGGTAATCGAGTCTAAACATAATTATCATGATATTTCTGAACGCTTTAGTAGCGAACGAAAATAGACTGGGGTATGTAATCCGACGCCAGGAAAATGCACCCGATGACGCACCCCTGATCCCTCTTTTAGACTCGTCTCCTAACAAACGCCATTTCCTGATGACAAGACACTTGAACAAGCCCTACTTCACGATCGGCTGAACCCCTGCTTCGCCTGCGATTGATTAGTTACTACTCTTCATATTAAGCGATGGGATACTTCTCTAGCTTACCTTCATCTGCTCTATTCTTGCTTTGAGTTGACTCGTGACTTCTGCTGCCCTCTTCCAATTCTCGGCTCCATTACTACCGGTTCCGGCGGCCATCGAACTCGCGGCGGACTCGGTGTTGTGCCTAACCCCTTCGTCTATTGCTGCGCTCCTAAAGCCGCGAGCAGGGCTTCCCCTTCCGCTTGAACCACTGCCATATCTTAACTCTGGACTTAACTTGCTCCTAGGGTAGTTATGTGGTGCATCGCCGTTTTCTTTCTCTTCTGAAAATGTGCTGGCGAAGCTCATTCTGCTCGTCCTAGCTCCCGGGTAGTTTGCGCCATCACGGTAGATGCCCATGTCGTCGGGAGTAGGACTCGTCATTCCCGGACTTCCAATGCCACCAGAGACGCCAAGCCCCTCCGCCCTACTGAGTGCACGCTTGAGACGTTCAAGCTCCCGCCGGAGTCTTTCATTTACTTGCTCGGCTGCTTCTGCGTCACTTCTCGCTCGTACTAATTGAGTTTCTTTGGCCTTAATGCTAAGCACATCTCTCGTGTGGTCCTCGATAAGCCCGGCGTTGTGATTTTTGAGCTCTTGCACTTCCGACATGAGCTTGCTTCGTTCGTGTCGGATCTCATCTACTTGCTTAGTGAGCCGTTCGTTTGCCGCGCGTAGTTCCTCTAGTTCAGCACGCTCTATGGCTGTAAGCCCACTTGACGGAGGTGGTGAGGGTGCCGAAGGTGTTACGGCGGGCGCGGTAGGTTTCGCTAACGACCGTGCTGCAAGACCACCTCTTCCGAGCCCGACTCGAGGTTTTGGCTGTGGCGGTGATGCCGGGGCCTCCTCTTCTTCTTCCTCTGGAGGCGGAGGGGCAGCAGCGGCTGGCGCTCTTCGGGGGGATGCGATGCCAGGGGCGCCGAGGCGCCTCTGCGGTGCTTTTAACCCGGACAAGCCAGAAGACTTGGGCATTCCAAGCTTACTGCCCGGGGCGGCTCGAGATGTCGGCTGTGGCGCAAGGGAAGCGGGCTCTTGTGCGACCGGCGCGGCTTTCTTGGCGGTCCCAGCGGTCTTTTTGGCACCGCCACCCATCTTCTTTGGACCACCGGGCGGACCCCGTGCTGCCGGAGCTGGGGCTGGTTTCGGCTTGTCTTTGGCTTTAACCTCGGCCTTCTCGAAATACTCCTTGATTTTAGTTTTTCGTATATCATCTAAGCCTTCTAGGTGAGGGTTCATGGCACGTTCACCAATAATCTTCATGACTGTACCTAGAACCTCGGCACCACCGGACCTCAACCCTTCGCTACCCTCTGCAAGTAGCTTCTTCGCGGCTTCTACAATACTGGCGACTTCTTGCTTGTTCGGGGGATCCCGGGTTGTTCTGAGACAGCGGACAAGAAACCTCATGCTTCCCTCCTTTACTTGAGGATTCTTGTGGGGGAGAAAGGATAGGATTTCCTCCAAACAGTCAGACAAGCTTGTCGCTAGAAAGACTTGGTCTAGTGCAGCTCCTAGTGCGTCCGCAACGGTTTGCTTTTTCTCCTTTAAACGCTCCATGATTGGCGTCATGACGATTGACCGGTATTTACCATAGCCTTTCCGAAGACCCTTTGCGAGTACTTCGATACATTGGGCCGCCTGGGTGACGACGGCTATATTGGCGTCTTTCATGCACTTCGCTAAGCCACGGTTGATCTCGTTGAAGTCGCCATCTTTGATTCTTGGTACGTTGAGTACAGCAAAGAGCGCCTCAAGAGCCTCTTTACGGTCCTTCCACTTCGAAGATGCAAGATTGTCGTGAAAACTAGCTGGAACTTTGGATAAGACGTCTTGGGGTTCCGCAAGATCGAAGGCATCAACTTCGGCTGGTTCATCGATTCCATCATCGTCGTCCACGTCCTCTTCAGCCCCGGGGGGCGGAGCACGAGCCAAGGCTGCCTGTTGAGTTCGTAGAAGGCGTTCCTGTTTTGGCGGCGGCTCTGCTTTAATCTTTTCAAACTGGGCTTCTAGATCAGACTGCTGTGTGGGCTTTAAATCACCCCAGAACATAGGTTTCATCGCATCCCTTAGCCATCGGTAAAATTCAACAGCTAGATTGGTTGCTTCGGCTCGCACATTCTTGTCCGCGTGTCCAAATGCTTTGGGAAGGATCTTAAGGACAGGCTTCGGGTCGGCTATCTTGCAGCCGTAGCTGTGGAAGATGGTCGTGAGGGCTGCTAGAGCAGCTGCGATGACTTTGGGTTGCTTCGCAGATACAGCTGGGAGAATATCCTCGACAATGGGACCGGCGGCATCGAGCTCGATAAGAAGCAGTAGAGCCTCGACCGAGGAGGCTTTGGTGGTAGGCCTTGTGGATACAAGGCCCTTCTCGACGATGGGAGTGACAACATGACCACGTGAACGAACGCAACATTCCTTACCACCGAACTTGAGGAACGCGCAGAATGCTGCAATACCGTCGGACTGCGCGGCGACGTTTGAATCTGCGACCGCACCCTTCCACAAACTCGGATCTTGGTTGAATGGTCGAAAGGCTGGATCGTATTCGTCGGGAGTGATTTCAAATTGCTTCGCTGCCTCTTCGTACGCCTGCTTACGAACTTTCCAAACCTGTTCTCCCAATATTGTTTTAGTACCAAAGCCGGAACAAGGGGGAATATATGATGATGGCACGCACCTTGTGTACCCATCTATCTGTTAATGGAAGAGAGCTGTAGTCGGGCTCTCCGTCCGCCATATTCAGGATTGGACAGTTACGATCGACCGTCGGCGATACTGATGTGTTATGTGCTTTGCGATTAGGGGTGGGTTGGGTCGACTTCCTTCGGGCGCGACGATGCGATAAAATCGAGACTACTCTCTTGATTAGTTTTGGTAGAACTGGCACCTTGAGGAGGCGAAGACGCATTTTGAATGTAGAGGTTGCGAGAAGCGTGGCGAGACAAAGAGTTTAGGATGGAGTCGAGAGAAGATCAATGCGTCTTCCTCATCTCTTGTTCCCCGTTTCTCGTCCACCGTGCTCCGTCCCTGGCCCCCCCGTTCCTCACCTCAGGCTTCAAGTTCCTCGCGGAAGCAGCAGCTAACAACGGCTTTATTGCTGTTATGGTAGCTGAGGCGCTTAGGAATTCGTAGGGCACATGGAAAAAGGAGTGGGTGAATGTCTTGTGTAGAGACGTAGAGAATTTGTAGGCCTCGGGTCATGGGCTAGGGGAACAAGAATGGTTATAATGAAGGGGCAGAAAGATTAGACATACATTGTTTTCATGGGATAAGCTTTAGAGTTAAGCCAATCAATATATTCAATATATTATGCTCTATGTTTACTCTTTCCCACGGTTCACCTTGTGGAAACTTCAAAGACTTGGATGATTTTGCGGGGAGCAATCTTAAAAAAATATATGTTTTGTTGAGGCGATACACAGTATATCGGGTATCGGGTATAAGGTACGTAACGGCAAAGGTGGCGCTTGCTTTATTTGAAGTTTGACCCTCTTACTCTTTAATGAGAGAGGTATATTAGAAAGGTCGGACTGTAGAGCGTGGAATTTCGAACGTTGTAGGGCGCAAAATTGGGACATGCGTCTTTGAAGTTGACGATGACGATGGAAGGTTGTTGCTTGCTGATTTATTATTATTCTACATATGTACAATGTATGTCTTAGGTTATGTACATAAGTATGTACATATATGTATCTATCCGGTATTATCGGATAGTTGATTGGCCGGATTCAAAAATAAATACTGGGGTACCGCGCTTGACCTGTTGACGTAGCGCCTCCTGGTGCTATTAGATCGGGCTAGGGTTGTCATCGGGGCAACCAGTACTTGTATTTATTTGCATACACGTAAGTATCTCATAAACCCTCGTGTAAACAGGTCGTTTTGGTGCCGGTATTCACATAGTCATAGCTTTATAATTATTCTATTTGGTCATAATTTCCAACATGAAACTTGGACAGTAAATAAAAAAATCATATTCAGGTTCAGTCATTTCGTTTCTACAAGTTGAGTGTTTACGTACCTCCTAATGTTGATCATGAGGTATCTTTAAGCGATGAATGCTATTGCTGTAGATTTTATGTCTTGTCTATTACCTGCATACGCGCATGCCCGGGTACGCCGCACTACATGTAGTACTTGCGCAGTAGGTACTCCCTATCGATTATGGAAATAGACACAGGTCGGGTATATATGTCCATGTACCTACAGATCGAGAGGTGTGGCTTGTGCTCCTCTGTTTCCCCGGAGGCTGGGCAAAGCCATGTGGCTTCACATGTCTTGTCGGGTCTCCATCTCCAATGGGCATGCTTCCTTACACTTCCCTAGAATGTACCTCATATCTACCCAAAAAGTATTGATGTTTGTACATTACCTAAATGTAGTAATGGTACCTAGGTAGTTAATGCATTACCGGAACACATCAAGAAACAAGTCAATATCTAGGATTGTTGTCTTTCCTATTTTCCCTCTCCTGTTAAAAGGTCTCAGAAGCGACAAATTGACGATCGTGCCTTTTCCTTCACATTCCGACATGTTGCCCCGAACGTATACGAACGTATCTACTTGACTGAATCTGGATTTTCTCCCTTTTACGCATTTTTAGCGACAGCTTCAATTATATCTCTTCTCTCCGGCGCAACCCTAAATTATGATCCAACCAAGTCTCGGCCTATAACTTCCTATTAAACGTTTCGATCCGCCAACCCGCCAACCCGCCAATCGACCTACCTACTTCTACACCTACGTCAATACCTATATCGCCTTTTCTCCTACCTTATACTCTGCCTGGTTGACCTTCCTACTGGTTCTCCCTCGCGGGTTGCCAGCAGTTCGTCTACTGTTTGGCCCTCGTGTCGTTTTTACTTCTGGTACAAAGCTTCATTCGATTTGGCCTAGGAAGCCTTTTCGACGTCTCTTGTTCCCTGGTAACAAGCATAAACAAGGCTTTGGTGACACATTATTGTCGTCTACACATCTTTGTGTGTGATCATCTTCTGAGACTCCGACGCATTGTGTGCGGGCAACTACACTCTTTGTTGCCTCCTGGTTCTCCTGAGTGCTGCTTATAGCCTTCTGAGGTTATATTGACTGCCCGCAACCTCTCCAAAGCATAGGACCTTCATACTTTTGCATTACTACGTCTATGAGCAGCCTCGTGCAGTGAACTGGACAAAATGAGCCAAATTCTGACCCCTCGACAAGCTGAAGAGCTGTACGTTTTCCATCTCAGTTCCCCCCTCCCACTACTTAAAGAACAATAAGATAATAGATGATGCTAACTTATAGCCTAGACACAAGGCCATTATTGCGTACCTGTCATCAAACAACCTGCCTAACACAGCAGCTGCCTTAAGAGAAGAACTGAACCTTGGTGACACGTTCGATACTGCTACTTCTAAGAAATATGAGGGTCTTTTGGAAAAGAAATGGACTAGCGTTGTGCGATTACAGAAGAAGGTATGGGAGATGAAGTCCCCTCTTGTATGCTGCTGCTCTCTACTAACATATGTCGCGTTGATATTAGATTATGGAACTAGAGTCGAAGACGGCTACTCTACAGTCGGAGTTGGATAATGCGACACCTACCTCTCTATCCAAGCGGAACCAAGACCCGTCTAGTTGGCTCCCTCGGTCTCCGCCACGTCATACCCTGGAATCTCACAGGGGCCCTATTACCTGCGTCGCCTTCCACCCTGTCTTCTCTTCCTTAGCCACGGGTTCCGAGGACTATACGATAAAAATTTGGGATTGGGAGTTGGGAGAGCAGGAGCGCACAATCAAGGGGCATACAAAAGCAGTGCTGGATGTGGATTTCGGTGGTCCTAGGGGTGGGACCCTTCTGGCATCGTGCTCGAGTGACCTAACTATCAAGCTGTGGGATCCTTCCGATGAATACAAGAATATTAGAACTCTACCCGGGCATGACCATAGCGTTAGCGCCGTTCGCTTCATCCCGTCAGGTGCAGCGGGTGCGCCAAGTTCTAGCAACCTTCTCGTATCTGCTTCTAGGGATAAGACGTTACGTTTATGGGACGTGACGACGGGCTATTGCGTCAAAACGATACGAGGACATGCAGATTGGGTCAGAGATGTTTGTCCGTCGCCGGATGGCCGTTATCTTCTATCTGCCGGAAATGATCAGACTGCTCGCCTCTGGGATATTTCGCTTGCTAACCCTGAAAGCAAGCTGACACTCGTCGGCCATGAACATACAGTCGAGTGTTGCACTCTTGCTCCTCCATCAACTTACCAATATCTTGCGCCACTTGCTGGGTTGAAAAAGCCGCCTCCAGCATCGAGCACTGCGGAGTTTATGGCAACAGGTTCTCGAGACAAATCGATACGTATCTGGGATGCGAGAGGCAACTGTATTAAGACCCTTCTCGGACACGATAACTGGGTTAGAGCATTGGTATTTCACCCAGGCGGTAAATACCTCCTCAGTGTCTCCGATGACAAGACGTTACGGTGCTGGGATTTGGCTCAGGAAGGGAAAAATGTGAAGACGCTCGTAGACGCGCATGGTCACTTTGTCTCCTGTTTGAGGTGGGCCCCGGGCATTATACGCGAGCCCGTGACGAACGGGTCAGGCGAAGGTCTAAATGGCACATCTCTAAATGGCATTGCAAAAGCCGCGGCTGTTGCTGATGTTCAAATCCGGTGTGTTATCGCAACCGGGTGTGTGGACTGTAAGTTGAGGATTTTTGCCAACTGAAACCACCAATACGGTATGCGATAGGACATGAAAAGATGTGTCGTTCTGGCGTCACTTTGGCGATCTTAGCTTCCGTTAAAGCTCGAGAGCTTTTATGGTCAGAGTAGCGAGGTCTCGAAGCCAAAGGTTGGGGCGTTTATCTTCAGATACTGCCTCGGATATTGTTGCCGTAGAAAACTGCAGACACCGGAAACACGCCGTTCTTCGAGGCGGTACGGGAAAATGACTAGAAACAAGCTTTAACCCTACGGATGTGGGAGATTAAAGAACGGCGCGGGCGGGCTGGCAGGGAGGGCGAACTTGATGAAGGGAAGAAGTAACGAGATTTGTTGGCGTTGTTAAGTCCAAGGTTGGCGTCATTTTCTGTGGTGCTATTGCATCGTTCAGGCTGATCAATGGTCGCGACAGCATCGTAGATATGGAAGAAAATAGATACCCTATCATTGCATACCGAGGAGAGACTTGAATATACGATCTAGCATTGAGCTAGTTTATTCTCATATTTCTCATATTGTTCCCACGTACGTAAAAAATTGAGTCCTTAACCTAATGTTACATGAAGCTTAGTTCAAATCATGCGATATAATTCAACCCCTTCTATTTAGAAAAGGGATGTATGTTTCTAAGATTGCCGTATAAGCTTAACGGTTAGGGAGGTAGAAGCTCGAGAGGTGCATACAGTAAAAACAGAGAGTATAGAATACTGTATTTATACCTGCTAAACTGCCTACCTTATGTACCTAAGGTTAGGTACCTAAGTTACCTATGCAGCGGGGTCCTGGGTGGTTTGCGCAACTTTTCGTTAGGTACGGTGTGAGATGATGTGCCTAAAAGTGCACGTACCTCAACTTGTACTACCTCCATGTACGGTACCTGGTGTAGACACATGCAAGTACGGGTGACTAACATGTAATAACGTGTATCAAGCATTGAAGCAGGCACGCCCGGTCTCCGCAGTTCAAATTCCCCGGCCAAGACCCAAGAAGTGGGAAATTCGAGACTTATCAGGCTGACACTTCTTTCTTACCTACAACCTCCAATCTACTACATACATATCTCAACCCTATTTTTATCTAGTAGCATAGCTTGATCTTCTACTTCTATATCTTCTTCACGTTTTTGAACAAGTTGTGGTTTCCATCTCTTCGTCTAGCCACTTCTCTTTTTTTAACTACTTAAAGGTACCTTGCTCAGCCCTTCCCCTCACCCCCTTCCCCACCAAGCCATTCCCCTTTATTACTTCGACTCCAGCGGCGGATTAAGACGGGGTGGACTCAAGAAATCCAATTACCATACATACCTCCTTACCTTATTTAGCTAAACAACAAGCGCCCGAATCCACAATCGCTGCCTGATCATATCTTTATTTTCTATCCGCATCTGTATCTTGCCTTTGGCATACAGACATCGAAATCTGGATTAGCAGTATTTTGCAATTGGCTTATGTAGTTGAAGGGGTTCCAAGGTGCGAATAAAAAAGTACCGGACCAAAAACCCGACAATCCCATTCCATTTCGACGGATAGAACCGACTGTCGGGAAAAAAAAATCGAGAAATTTCCTACTTGACCACACGTGGGAAACCCACATAACCTATACCGGTGACGATATCACAATTCATTTCGCCCTTATTTTTCCCCCGCGCGCGCGCCACTAAACTTGGATCCGATCCGACCAGACCCGGGTAAAGGACAGGCTTTCGTATGCCGAATCCCACTCCCTACACCCGCCGTCCATCTGCACTCGCATTCACTTCGACACACGTACCTCTACTTTTGCCAGTCCGGTGCCGGTGCAGCCCTACCGGCGCAGTGACATAGGGCGTCGCGCCCCCATTACGAATCGACATGTTCTGGAGATTTGGCGGCTACGCCAACATCTCGACTATCGATACCATTCTCGACAAGCCTGACTTCCAACTCGAAGATCTGCTTGATGAGAGCGACCTAATCCAGGAGCTGAAACAGCACAATACTAAGCTTATCGAGTATTTACGCGAGTCCAAGGTGCTCGAGAAGCTCCTCGAATATGTTATCACACCGAAGCTTGAACCTGTAGAAGTCCCCGAAGAGGAAGCTAACGAGGATGAGAAGAAGGGCAAGTCTAGGGCCCTATCTTTTGGCCGCCCGCGTGCCTCATCAAGAGCAACTAGTGATGGAGCCGAGGAGGATGAGGCTGAGAAGAAGAGGAACAGATATGCTTATGTTGCTGCTGAAGTCCTCTCCTCCGATAATTGGTCTATCTACGAAGCTCTGATGGAAAGCCACCAACTTCTGCGCAACTTTTGGAATTTCCTCAAACATCCGTCTCCCTTAGATCCCCTTCAGGCGAGCTATTTTACCAAGGTTAACGAAGCCTTGTTCGATAAAAAGACGGAGGAAATGCTGGATCTCTTGAAGTCTCTTGACGATGCGGTCCCCAACATGCTACGTCATGTCGACTGTCCCATGATAATGGATCTCCTGCTTAAGATCATTAGCCTTGAGAGAATAGAGAATGGTCAAGGTATAGTTGAGGTGTGTTTAGATATCCAAAGAGACCGATCGGTCAGTCAGCTCACGGTATATTGCTAACATGAATCCCCTGGAACCAGTGGCTTTACGGTAAAGATGTCATGCCGACGCTACTCTCATTTCTTGGGCCGGAGCACAGTCCTGCTACGCAGACGTCTGCCGGAGACTTCATCAAGGCTATCATCACTGTCTCCGCCAATGCCTCGCAGAACGAGCAGGCCTGCATCGGTCCGAACGAGCTTACACGCCAGCTAGTATCCAAGCCTTGTGTCCAGAAGCTAATTGGATACATGCTTGATGGTGGGAATCCCCTTACTGTTGGCGTTGGAATTGTCATTGAGGTCATCCGCAAGAACAACTCCGATTATGATCCGGATGTTGGTCCTGATTCGAATGCCTTGCCCTCTAGTCGTGATCCTATTTATCTAGGTACTCTGCTCCGGCTCTTCGCCGACCACGTCCCCGCCTTTATGACAAAAATCCTCAATGCCCCGGCCTCTTCCCAAAGGCAGCGGTTAGATTCTACCTTTGGAGAGAAGATCGAGCCTCTCGGTTTTGATCGGTTCAAGACCTGTGAGCTCATGGCTGAACTCCTCCATTGTAGCAATATGGCGCTGCTCAACGAAGTTGGTTCGGAGCAGGTGATCGCGCTTCGAGACGAAGAACGCCAGCGACTACGAGTCGAGGGCCGACTTGCAACAAATCGTGGCGAGGAGGTGCAATCATCGGAGGATCTGACTATGCGCATGCGGCACTCCTCTCCAGATGATGCCCGCCGCCTAGAGATCACAAATGCTTCCGATGACGACGGATTTGAGGAAGTTACTCCATTGGGCGAAATGACCGAGGATACATCGCATGAGTTTGTGAAAGCCGAGGACGAAATTCCTACCGGACAAGTCTCGTCATTTCTCGATAGGGAGGATGACGATTTCGTGGAAGAGCCTCTTAGCTCTCCAAGGCTAAACGTCTACGATAGTAAACTCAATGAGCAACAATTCGAAAATCCCGAGCTCATGGTTGCGCCTCTCTCCCCAAAGAAGCCGACCGCTACTCAGAAGTTAGTGCAAGAACAGAGTGATGTTCCCGCAGCCAATCCGCAGCCGTCACAGGTGTCCCAAACAAGCACTGGGCAGCATCAGGTAAAGACACCAGGTCAACAGCATGATGATGGGCCTTCTATGTCAATTGACGTCCAAACACTACAGTTACAAGATGTGCCTAAAGAGTCTCCTAGAAGCAGCCCCGAGGCTACAGAAAACTCTACTACCTCAGTAGTTCAGACCGGAGAGAAGTCTGCTGTGAACGATGCGCCTATAGAAAGTGAGCCGAGTGTAGTTCCTCGCGAGCCTTTACAACCAGAGTCCGAGAATGCGGGCAGTGTCCCCACTGTTCAAGCTCATCAACCCGAGTTGGTTCTATCTGGAAATATAGAACAGCGCCTTGAGCCAGTTGTCGGCGATTACCTCAAAATGCAATTTGTGGAACATCAGGTTGTGCCAACGATACTAGTGAGTGATCTTAAATGACATTGTTCATTCTAGGAAGCTGATTTTGAATAGTCCTTCTTTTTCAAATATCCCTGGAATAACTTTCTCCATAACGTTGTTTATGACATCGTCCAGCAAGTATTCAATGGCCCTATGGATCGCGGCTATAACCCTACTCTAGCAATCTCATTATTTGAAGCTGCCGATATCACCAACGCTATTATTAACGGCCAAAGATCCAGCGAGCAGTCCCAAGCTCGAAATAAGACCCGGATGGGTTATATGGGTCATCTGACGCTTATTGCTGAAGAGGTGGTAAAGTTCACGGAGCGGAATCCACCAGAGCTCCTCTCGGAGCTTGTCTTGGATCGCGTCATGAGCCAGGATTGGATTATGTATGTTGAGGGTGCCCTCGCGGAAACAAGGGAGAGGGACAATGCCATCCTTGGGGGAGTTAGGCCCGAAGTTGCTATGAGCAACAGGACGCAGATGGGTGGCAATAGTCTGGGTGGTATGGGCTTGTCAAGCCTGGGACTTGGTGGCGCCCAGGGTGGTGGCTCCAACGCGCTTGCTGAGGCTGGGTTAAATGGCACTGGGGGTAGTATGGAAATACAGGATAATGGCAGCGGAAGCAGCATCGGACCTTTCAGCATAAGCTCTGGCTTGCTATCGGGATCCGGCTTCGGCAGCTCAAGTGACGAAGAAGAAGATGAAGCAGAAGATAATGAAGAGGATGTTAATAACGAGGTAACTTGTCCCTGGCGCGATGCAACTATCTTTGGTTTCTTATGATGCATCTCACCTCAACAGCCCACGTGCAAAAACGATTATATTATTGAGTCAAATGCATTTACTAATAGTTCAATAGTTTCGCGCCTATACAGATTCACTGAATGCGGCTTCTTCGGCATCAATGGATCCCCCTTCTGTTCCGCCCCCACCTCCACCACCGCCGCCACTAAACATTCCTCCATCACGCGCACGTCTACAACTGGCTGCGAGGCTCGCGATGCACCAGAAGACTTCCGGTGGCTCATCGACCCAGCCAGGAGGGATAGAGGGTAATCAGGAATCCGATGAGACCGTACTCGACAGGGAATCTGAAAGTATCCTCCGCAATCCTTTTGAGGACGACGGAGAGGATGACGTAGACGATGAAAGTGATGACGGCCTTGCTGAAGATGATAACAATGCGGAGTCTTGGGGTGCGGGGCCATCTAGGGGGAGCTGGTGGCGAGGAGCTTTGCGACGAGGTAAGGAAAGATTTGGGGATGGTAGGGACGATTCCGACTCAGAAAAGGACGAGCAAGCTAGAGGGGACGAGGAGGACGAGGAATTTGGGGATTTTGCGATGCCCGAGGTCGACAAGGACGGGAGCAATGAAAAGGGTGGAGTAATCGTAAAGCCACTTCCTGTTCACCCGTCCTCCCAAAGTCAAAAGGCGTCGGCCTTCACTAGCCTCTGGCCGTTCGGGTCAAAGGATAAGGAGAAACAAAAGGTCAAAGATAGCGATGTACCGGCGGAGAGTCCGGTGGAGGTTACGGGTGAGATTACGGGCGACGATGGAGAAAAGATCAAGAGCACGCATGAAGCAACTCGAAGAACAAGCATTGAAGACCCTGATGATGAGGAGGTGGTTGTTTAGGAGCTGGCGTCTGAAACGGATGAGGCTCTATACGATGGCTTCGTCAATGTTCCTCATGGCTCAGATGGATGATACCCCGTAATCAATATTGCGAAGATGATGGTCCAATGGAGTCGCGGGCCTTACTTGTACCGCGCGATAAATGGGATATGGCAACGAGGATTATCGGGCGCGTTTGTATTATATGTGGTTCTAGAAATGGCTGTTTGCATGTTTTACGGGTTTCTATCCTGTACAGTAAGTAGTCCGGAATGGTACGAGATTATGGATGATGTTCCGATATGATAAATTTTATGAGAGTACAGTAGATGCAGGAAAGCCTAAAGGATCCCTCGGGTACCGATGCTGCAAGCCCGCGTTGACTGGACCTTGCTTTTCCATGTCGGGATTTAAGAATGATGTTGGCTTGGATGGATTCATTGGCGCAGACATGGATGACACGGACCAAGTAGATCGCAAGGTGTATTGATATACATACATTATATATGTAAATATATCTACTACCATATCTGCTAATGTGGCGCGCGTGAGCTCGTTCCTGGGCGATGACCTCACGGTGTTTTATGAATGCGGCGTGGCATTGTGAAGATGCGTTGATCGTAAGGGATATTGAGGTTAGTAGAAGCTAAAGAATAACGGTTAGTCAAGGATTCGCACCCGTCAATGCGTTTCTTTTAAGGATCTGAGGATTTATTCTAAGGAAAACCACTGCGTCGGCCGAGGGAAGATGATTGGTGACGTGAGTACCTAGGAATCAAATCCTTGGAGATTCCGGAAGACCCTTAGAAAGCTGAATTCCAGCTTATGTTAATCTAGGGCCCTAGGCCTATGAGACTTGTGAGATATGCTGCAATCTAACCCTAACTGGGATTAGATCTGGCATAAGTTCTTCTTATTTTTAGCTCAGCTAACATGCCGTGTACAATGGGGGGAGCCTCTTGACTTTATATCTCTCTGGGAACTCCGGCTTACGCCATTTTCACTTCTTCATAGTACGTCAGCCCCAGCCTCAAACCGCAAAAGGATCATGTATATACATAGTATGTATTTCAATTGTCGATCGTAGCTAGGATCTTCCATATGTACAGGGCCAAGATGGCTACCTGCAGAGAGTCTGCCGGATCCCGACATTTCTGTCTTTGGAGGAAATCCTATAATCCAATGTCCGCTTCACCCAAGCATATCTATACAGTAATATCATGCCATTTTATTTCCATATCTCATCTCTTAATCTCCTTTTCTCGCTCTTTTTCCATTCTAATGTCATACAACCTGCGACTTAATAGAGTCTTCGTGAACCCCCCAATATAAAATGCTCTCTTTACTATAGCTAACAGTTCATTTTCGGAAGCGGAACCCATTCACTGTCCTATGTACCCTTCCTATATTGCCTTCCATCATCTCTAACGATGGCGTACCGGATAGGAGAAAGCTTCTTGATACTGTCTTCATCCGATTCCTCGGACGAATTATCTGAACCCCAACCGGACAGGGTAAATCGCGAGCCCCGTGGCTTGCCGAACAGAGCAAATAGCACGCTCAAAAAGAAGAACCTTTTCATTAACACTTCCTTTCCCATAAACAAGCCAGATAACCAAAATAATGCCGGGCAGCTTCTAAGATCTGAGGTGGCTAATGCTCTAGGCATTGACGCGAGGTCTCTTCCTCAGCCGTTCCATAGTTTGACACAGGATTATGATGACTCTAGCTCTGTATATTCCGGTTCGAGTAACACTCAGCAGCTTCTAGATAGATCGAAGCTAGCGGGAAGAGAAGATTCCGTGGGCTCAGTCTCGGACTATTCACCCCTAGTTGATACTGTCGAATGGAGGAAGTCAATGGGCGACTTGGTCGAAAAGCGCCTTAGTGCTGCTATGACTAGCATCCTCGGGATTGATGGTGGATCGATGCCTCTAGATGAATCGTTCCTAGATCTTGGAGGCAACTGCCGAAAGGCTAGAGAGCTTCGAGCGGAGTGTATGGACGTGGGTCTAGCTATTAAGACCAGGGATATCATGAACTGCAAGACTATCGCCGAGCTTGAGACGCGTATAACGCCGCTTGTCCCACATAAACTTTCGGAGAGAACGATCCAACCCACGACTGTTAGCCCACTCGAACCAGAGTCGCTAGAGATCCAATCGGACAGATATCAATATCAAATACCAGACTATTCTAAACCTCCAGCAATCCCACCCAAGGCGGCGGCTAGATACTCCCTCGTCCAACCACATCTCAAACCTACAGTATCCAGGAGACGTTATGCTAGAGTTGAGCAAATTCTCTATCAACATAGTGATGTCTCGAAGGCTTCTGTGCTCAAATCAAAGGCTGGCCCATTCGAGGGCCGGCTCGTGGCATTTGCCACCCTCACAAGCTGTGTGGTGGACGGCCCAGATGACTGCGAAGTTAAACTACAGAGCCCTTATTATACCATCAAGCTGCCATCTATTCGAAAAGTGGTTGAGTCTCAAGTACCGCCGAGTCTTATTCCCAGCGTCTGGATCGTGTTAGAAAATATGCCCTTAGACGATTCCGGTAATATTAACCGGAGAAAGCTACAAACATGGATTCAAAACGCCAATGACGAGGTATACCATCAAATTTTGTCCATCGACTCGATGGCGAGTTTAAGACGGCCCGCAAGTGTAATCGAAAGGCGCCTCCAGAAGACGGCAAGTAGGGTGCTGCAGATGGATCAAACCGGTATAGGCATGAATATGTCGTTCGCAAGCTTAGGTGGCGATGAGAACGCCGCAACAAAGTTCGCAGCTAAATGCGAATCTCAGGGTATTTGCCTCGATACAGAAGATATCATGCAAGCGACTTCATTAACTCAACTTGCTGCCCTTGCAACGTCAAGTAAGTCGCATTCGCATAATATAGACGGCATCCCGGTAGATACCTTTGAACTCTCACCTATGCAGCGTTTATATTTTCATACCTCGATGGGTAGTGACGTTTACCAACGAGAAACTAGGAACAGCGAGTACAGGTTCAACCAGAGCATATTATTTCGACTGAAGCGAGCTATAAGCATTGAGGACGTGACGGCGGCGGTAGAGGCTGTGGTCGGTCATCATTCTATGCTTAGATGTCGGTTTCGACGTAGCGGAAGTTCCTGGTGTCAGTCGATAGAATCGGATATCTCATCTTCATATCATTTTGCACACCATACAGTTACGACGGATGCCGAAGTTGAAAGAGTGGTCAGAATCGCCCAAGAGACGATCGATATCGAGACAGGTCCTGTCTTTGCTGCCCACCATTTCCACACCCGCTACGGTCGCCAGATGCTCTATATGGTTGCTCACCATCTTGTCGTCGATTCAAATTCGTGGCGCGTCATAGCAGATGACTTGGAAGGGTTACTCACCAAGGGGTATCTCATATCCGGCCACACCCTCTCTTTTAGAGAATGGACGCTTCACCATAGACATCGCATACGGGAAATGGAACTCCCTTTCGACGCGCCGGTGGGAAACTATAAATACTGGGGAATTGATCCTGCCTTTAACACGTACGGGAATACGCTGGCTACAGGATTTACGCTCAGTGCAGATGTCACCTCAGCTCTTGAAGCTAGCTGTCGAGCGCTTCAGGCGAGTTCCGTAGACCTTTTCATGGCTGCTCTTATCCTTTCCTTTGCGCAGGGTTTCCACGACCGCCCACTACCGACTCTTTGGAAGCAAGTAAATGAGAGGTCCGTATTCGGAACGGGGCGAAATGTATCAGAGACTGTGGGATGGTTCACCTCGCTCTGCCCGGTGGCTATCGACGCTTCTCCAGTGGACACCATTTCAACTATACTCGGCCGAGTCAAGGGTTCAGAACATGCTACCACTGACAAAGGCGCCTTGAAGTTTACAAAGAATCTAATAGATAGTGCCTCTGCTCTTTCATTTGTTTCCTCCTACTGCCCTCTCGAGCTCATGTTTACTTATGCTGGGACAACGCAAAACGTACAAAGTCAAGACACCGTATTAGAACAACTTCCTACGTTAGGTAGGATGCTGGCTCCAAGTATGTTAGATATCGGGAGCGATATCGGACGTCTCGCCGTATTCGAGGTTTCAATATCAGTCGAGGGAGGTGAAACTAATGTCAACGTTCTTTATCATAAAAGTTCCGCACATCAAGAGAAGATACATAGTTGGATTTATGGTTACGAGAAGATGCTCCGCCAAGCTGCAGAAGGGCTACAGCATGAAAATTCCGGGCTATCTTCATCTGACGTTCTTCACATAAACGTGACTGATGAGGAGCTTAACCGACTAAATACGACAATCCTACCACGTCTCAATCTAAACATTTCCAAGATCGAGGCTATTTATCCCGCAACAGAAATTCAGCAGGATATTATTATAAATCAGGCCTTGGTGCCGGGGAGTTCTAAGGCGTTGATGATTTGCGACCTCGCGACGTCTGATCGGCCTGTTGACATTTCGCGCATCTGTGCTGCTTGGCTTCAAGTAACATCAAAACACTCTGCTCTAAGAACTGTCTTCTCCCAAAGCGCCTCAAATAACGGCCTGTTCGACTAGATAGTTTTAAGATCTCATTCGCCTACCATGCTTTTCCTTGAAAGCGACAACATCGAGGATGCAATGGCATCTATTGACAACCTACCCCCTTTATCATTAAATGAAGGTATTCCCTGGCATAGGCTCATTGTATGTCAAGTAGCTGGAAAGACTTTCGTAAAGTTAGAAGCGAGCCAAGCAGTATGCGACGTATGTTATTTACCTCCTTATAACTTTTACCGATAACTGATTACAAGTCAAGGTTGCCAGCATGGCCATTCTCTTCAAAGAAATCGAGCAAGCCTACTTCCATGACCCAATCCCATCTGGGCCCGAAGCATCCTATCCTCGATATGTGCAATACTTGAAGACAGCTTCTTCCAGTATTGACTTTTGGAAGGAGTATTTAGGGGGTGTTCAGCCGTGCTCGTTTCCCATACTTGTATCACAGCCTCATATCCTAAGCGAGTGGGAGACTACGTCTATTGGTCTTGACATTCCATGCGAGAGGCTAAAAGCTCTCGCTAACGAGTACAACATAGACATCTCTGCCATACTTACAGTTGCCTGGGGTTTACTGTTACGAAATTATACCGGGAAAGACAGTGTTTGTTTCGGGTATCGCATTGCCGGTAGAGATTTCCACGTCGAGAACTTGAGAAATACTGTTGGTTCATTTTCAACTGTTTTGGCATCCAAGCTCGAAATTCGCACTGAAGAGTTCGTCACACAGCTATTGCTAAACGCGGAAAAGCATCGTATACAAGCACTTAATCACCAGAGCGTACCCGTAAATAGGGTTGAGCATGAACTACAGATCAGAGGTGGCCGCTTATTCAATACCTACCTTTCGTTCGGATATGAATACATCTCACATGGGACCTCTACAAGTTCGAAACGTCAACACATCAGGACCGAGCAAGCCTCAGAGTACGATGTCGGTGTTGATGTATACTTCCACGATGGGAATATCACAGTCGACATTGGATACCGCATACTCAACTCCGATCAAGCAATCACCGTAGCATGTGCCTTTGGAAGGGCTATTGAAGCCATCCTGGACTCACCAACTAGTATGGTTCAGGAGGTAGACCTGTTCAGTATGCGCGATCATGAGCAAATCCTATCATGGAATAGCATGCCTCAAGCCGACATACCTAAGGGGCATGTGCACGACTTAGTTGCGCACCAAGCTTCGTTAAATCCTGAAATTCAAGCCATCTGTGCGTGGGATGGGAACTTGTCTTATGGCGATCTACATGATTTCTCCATAGTCCTTGCTAAACATCTCTTAGCTTCTGGGCTGAAGCCGCAGATACCCGTACCAGTGGTGATGGACAAGAGTCGCTGGGCTGTGGTGGCCATGCTAGCGGTACTACAGTAAGTTGATATCTTGTAAAGCTAAACCATATACTGACCGCTCTAGCGCTGGCGCAATCTTGGTACCTATTGACGTCGGGATCCCCTCGATCATTCCTTGGTCGATCCAAGAAGTCGGTGCCGATTTCGTGCTCTGCTCTGCCAGTGCTCGGAGGCATGTCGATGGTCTTGTGGCAAAGGTCATCATTGTGGACGAAAACGCGGTCCTAGCTATTTCAGCGCAAGCTGTTGATATGGAACTTCTTCATCTTGCGCCCTATGAAATAGCGTGCATTCTCTTCAGCGCCGGGTCCGCTGGGACCTTCAAGGGCATCTCATATAGCCACGGGTCCCTAGCAGCTGCTTGTGTCGGGCAGGGTTCTACGCTACTGATCAACCCATCCAGTAGGGTCATGCAGCTTTCTTCGTATAACGCCGATATTGCGCTTTCTGAAATATTCACCACCTTGGTTAACGGAGGCTGTGTCTGTATCCCTTCAGCCTCGGAGAGGATTACGGACTTCTCCAGAGCTGCCAGGAGCATGCATGTTAACTGGACATATTTGACACCGACGTTGTCAAGGAAATTAGATCCAGAAAGCCTACCGGACCTTTCCATCGTCTGCATTCGTGCACAGCACCTCGACGATGATGTCTATACGCCGTGGATCGGCAAGGCTAAGGTATTGATGGCGTATGGTTCTCCTGAAGCTGGTCCCCTTGCACTTTCTGCCACCGAAGTGACCGATTCCAAGGCTTCGCAATGCTTCGGTAACCCATTCTACGGAAACTTCTGGATAGTGAGCCCCGAAGATAGTAACCGGCTCATGCCAGTAGGCGCCCTTGGCGAGCTGATAATAGGGGGGCCGACACTTGCTACCGGGTTGGATATCCACGAACCTGATATCAAGGCCTGGGTTGAAAAGAGTGCAGTTTTTCCAATGTCGCTACTAGAAAAATCTGGGAGTCGCCTACTCAAGACTGGAGATTACGCCCGATATCTGGAAGATGGTAGGATTGAGTTCGCCCCAGACGATGGCGGAGACGCGGAAATTGACGGTAAAAGATTCCGTCTTTCGGTTGTCGAGCCAAGGCTTCGGCAATGCCTAGGTCGGGGTATCGATGTAGTGGTTGAAATGGTTGCCTTCAACGACCCTCACTCGGACCCGATCCTAGCTGCATTTGTCGATTTCGGAGAGAATGCGCTGAAAAGGGGCGAAGGCTTGTCGAACCTCAGTCGCGCTACAAAGGAGAGATTATACCTTTCTAAGAAGATGGGGAACATGGCGCTCCGAGAGACTCTGCCGAGTTATATGGTGCCCTCGGCGTATATACCTGTTAAGCGTATGCCTCTAACACCGACCTTGGAGGTCAACAGGATAGAACTTCAACGAATGATTGCAGGTTCATCCAGGAAGCAACTTCTCGGGATATCAGAAGTCTCAAACCCTCAAGAGCTCCAGGATACAAGCTTCAAACCTCTCCCCCTAACCGAAGTTGAGCGCCGAATGCGGGTTATATGGGCTCAAGTACTCGGTGTCGAAGAAGGTTCAATTACAGCTAGCGATGGATTTTTGACCCTAGGTGGTGATATTTTTTTGGCCCATGAACTAATCAGAGAGTGCAAACAGCGTCGAGTTGGTATTTCTATTATCGATATCCTTCGAAACATCTCCCTGGCTGAAATATGTAGGGGAGGTGTTACTATAGAGATATATCCCACAGCCATTCAAGAGGTTTTTGAACCGACGCAATCAAACCACCCAAATTCTCCTACCAGCAAGGCAATTGTGTTACGGCTTGGAATTGACAGCAGCTTGATTGAGGATGCAACCGAGACGTCATCGTTACAAGCAATGTTCATTGAGTCCGGGATGCTACAGACTCGTGGCAATGTTGATTACTTGGAGATTAGCATCACTGGATCTCTAGACTGGCATAAACTTCAAGATGCGTGCTTTATGTTAACCGACGCTCATCCTATACTCAGAACCGCATTTGCCAACCATAGTCGTCAACTCTACCAGGCCGTCTATCGGTCGCATCGTCCGGAGTTTCTAAGATACCAGTGCCAGAGCTGGAGACTCAGCAACCTGACCACGAAGCTCATCAAGAGGGAGCAAGCACAGCTTGTTGATTTCAGCCAGCCTGTCACCAAGTTTCTCTACTTCGACGCTGGGAAGAGCTCTGTCCTCGTTATACGACTCTCTAGAGCTCAGTATGATGAACTTTCCTTACCTATGCTTGTTCGAGACTTGACTCAGTTTTATAATCACAGCGATCGGCCTGCCCGACGTCCTGGTTTCTGCGAAGTAGCCAGAGCCTCTCATCGCGCGCACTCAAATAGTACAAGCGGATACTGGCGTACTCTACTCGAAGGCGCAACAGTGACGCAAATAATATCACAGCCCTCGCCTGCGAAAGTCAACTTAAATCACACGACTCTTCATCGACAAATCCCTACTAGGTCACTACATAGCTTAGGTATATCATTCGAGACAATCCTTAAGGGTGCCTGGTCAGTTGTCCTTTCGAACTTGTCCGCCACCGATGACGTCGTCTTCGGGCAGCTCGTGGACGGGAGGAACCTCAGCCTTCCGAGTAAACAAAGCATCTCGGATGTTGTCGGTCCTTTAGGTAATATTCTACCTGTTCGAACACGATTACCAGATATTCCAATCACACCGTATGAATATTTCCGGTGTGTTCAAAGTCAGCATGTTGCTAGCATATCACAAAACATGCAAATCTCCGATATTATGCAAAAAGCTACTTCCTGGCCATCTTGGACTCGCTTCAGCACCGTCATCTACCATAAAAACCAAAGCAAGGATACTGGGATACTTGAATTTGCTGTTGGGAACGCTACGTGTAAACTAAATTACACAGAGATAAACTACCCGCCATCAGACGTCTTTGTCAAATCATGCATGTCAGGGCCTACTAACGTCGATATATCCCTTACTTTCAGCGAGAAGATAACCCTCTCCTTCGCAGATGAGGTTTTGGGTATGCTTTGTTCGGTCATCTCTCTTCTCACCTCTACCTTCGTGATGGAGCCACTATATTTGAAAGGCCTCGGCGACAATCACTCAACGTCAAGGATTCCCCTCCCAGCACATAAACGAGAGCCTAGTATACCTCTGACTGTCGAGTCTGTCGAGCCCGATCTTGCTCGGGCTGTGCACACCATCATATCATCTGCGTGGGACGCTATTCTTGAGGCCTATTCACTCAAGGTTCCTGATATACGCTCAGTTCCCTTCTACGAGATTTGGGGCTCACTGGTTCCCGCTTCTGAGCTCGCCAAGTACTATACCGATAACATGCCCTCTGCTCTTGGTGTCGAACGGACCACTTTCACGGCAGAAGAGATCATTGATCACCCGACGATGATGCAACAATACGAACTAATCATTGCGAAGCATCGAGCACCGCATCCCAGACGCAACAGGAATACCATGTTAATTCGCACACAGTCGGTTTGGGGCAGAAGTATACGCAGGCTGCCTCGCGTCAGCGTCGCGCCAAGCGCTTCTGCTCCAAGGAGTAACCATAGACCAATG
The DNA here is from genome assembly GCF_022478755.1 of Daldinia loculata. Classification (NCBI taxonomy): domain Eukaryota; kingdom Fungi; phylum Ascomycota; class Sordariomycetes; order Xylariales; family Hypoxylaceae; genus Daldinia; species Daldinia loculata. Next base: position 844,946 of record NW_026054858.1, on the reverse strand, counting down.
GGTAGTAGCACTTCCATGGAGTCCATGACGACGGGGAGTAGCCTGAGTGATGATGACGAGGTAAGGGAGCATGAGATTGCTCTAAGCTGCAGCGCCCGCGAGGCAAGGAGAACTGTCCTAGAGGGGAAGCACTCCAAAGCAACGAAGAAAGGACCCTCGCTCCTTGGAAAAATGCTACCTAAAATCTCAGGCTAAATTTCTACTTTTTCTTTGTTCAAGGGGGGATTGGAATCTTCGGATGGTTATTCAGGCCGCATTATGGAATATACAGTTATCTACATGGATGGTGTTTGGGATCTAAGAGATGACTACTAACGAGAACAATATTTTGATACCTGTTTAGAATAAATCTTTAAATATACTTAAGCTAGATACCAATGAAATTTCTTTATTAATTTCTACGCAGGATTGAATTCATGACCAGGTAATACATAGCGCAGCCTCAAAGTCTATGTTAGTATCTAACAACAAGCGAAACAATAAGCGACTATTAAAGTGATCCGGTCTATCTTCCTCATCTTAAATCACCTAGTTACTCTAATATACCTTCTATAAGCTTCTGTCATTAGCATGCATGGAATGGTTCTATCTAATTCTAACCAAGCCTATTTGACCAAACCTACCAATTGTTCGATAGGTCCGGTTAGCCCAGATCGTCATAAACCTACCTAAACTACCAGAAATCCTCCCGTATGAACCTTCCATTTCTAACAGTATAGTATAAGGGAACCTGCCGATATATTTTCTGCTGGCAAATTTCCTCGGCTCTCCTAGACCTCTTGCAAGTAATGCAGGTATCGTAGTTCAAGATAACATCTCGTTGCTGTTTAACCTTTATACAACTTCCCATCGCAGCTTTGGCACACGACCTCAAGACTATTCGATGATTAAACTCATGTTGACATTCATAGCAATGATACCACTCTATATGTCTCACACACATTCTCAACCTTGGAGATTTGCTGATTGGTCACTCTTGGCGTAATAATGCGAGTTCTATTAGCGAGTGACGAAAGTGGCTGATAAGTGAGTGATGGATGCCGATGTTGACCACATACATTTCTTGGAGGCAATGGAATGTTATAACATCTCAAAGTCCTTTCTACAACATAACTATTGTGACAAATCATATTTAGCTGGGAAGAAAGATACCAAACTAGGTATTTACGAATGAAATTGTTTTATCCTTTGTTTCAGTCACTTTATTGTATAACTGGGCACAATGGCCGTTCATAGTTGTAGATACTATTGGTTTCCTACCTAAGTGCTTAAATCAAGGGGGGAAACTAGCAAAGTAACGTCTGTTGGCATTGAAACGGTTCACTACTAGTCAAGTACTACCAACCCTAACGAACTGCCTAACTTGCTAAACTGGAGGCAGCCCTGCGGGCTGCACAATATGCCCGAGTTTACATAATTGCGCACGTGCCATATACTGCCCATTGAGTTACTTTCCTATTTGGGCCATGGAAAAAATTCGACACAATAACCCCTCGTAAACTCGGGCATATTCGTGTGACAGACACCAAATGGTATATAATATAGGTAGAATAATATAGGTAACTTACCCTTACACAAAACTCAGAGATTAGCGTAATAGGTTGGGTTATATGCGCCCCCCTATTGAGATGACGTCTCGTACTTTCGTTTTCGTCACAAGGAAATCGTGTTTGGGGAGCCTTCTGAAAGTTGTATTTCTAAACTAACTGAGAGTTAATGGCATATCACACTCGTAGTACTGATAAACATATGAGTACCTAGGTAGAGGGGAATTTTTCTTTATTAAGCTACGTATAATATGGATTCGTCCAAGTTAATTCCCTTTGTTTAGAAATAATCTACATTATACCTATGCGAACAAAGGCCCTTTATTTGATGACCTGGTACTTTTACATCATACACCCACTTCGTACGGCCCTGAGACTGTCTCGAAGTGTCGTATGGACCTTCTTGCGAAAACCGTGATCGACGATAACGGCCGGGGAAGAAATATCGAGACTGCTACATCAAAACGCCCCTTGAATTATTTAATAAGATAGCTCCTTAACCGATGAATCCGAATGTATCTCTCTAAGCCCCTGCCCTCCTATAGCAGACAGTACCAATTGCCACCACTCGTTGAGAAGGAGACGGGAGAAGCTATCGGAGATAACTATGGCTGGCTCGCTCTCGCGAAAGAGAACATTCGACGGGAACTTGAGGCGTCGAAGATGGAGCTCGAACTCGTCAGAGACTTGCTGAGCGAGCTAGAGGTTCGCTCAAAGATAAGGCGATCCAACTGCGGAGCTAGGGATCAGGTGTTCCTCATGAGGGCTTGCCAGGAATATTCCGGCTCGAGATCCTGTATGCTTGAAGAACGACTGCGACAGATCGATTTATGGTTGAGCGACGTACGTATGGGCCAAAGTATTCCTCATGGAGTGCCAGATGAGTATGTCGCATCCAACAAGATCATCTTGATAGAGGAAACCTACTCTGTAGATGATTACATCAACGAGAATATCTTCACTCCAAGTAGTGTTTTTCGTACTTTCCCCAGGCTTACTTCTCGCGATCTAGATGTATGTGTCTGCTAATATAATTCGCATAGATGGCTTATGGTTGATATTGAATGGCGACAATGGTTAAGCGAACAAGTAGCGCCACGGGATAGTGTGTCCGACCGACTCACTGCTACATCTCACCGGAGCGATGCGGTGAAGCTCTGGGGACCGCTGATTCCCATACTCACAGCCTATATCGAGTAGAATAGCCCGTAGAAAAGATAGGGCTTGGGCTGATTCCGCAGGGGAATGTTGTCGATGGCTCACTGTTCGAGCTCAGGGACGTTATTAAAATGAGAGTTTGTGTTGAACGATCTGGAAACCAAGCAAATTAGAGAAGGTAAGATGCTGACGAATGCTCGGTGTCTACTTTAGACTATATTATAATTAGATTATTAGTATCTGATAGATTCAAGAGATAATATGTTACGGAATGGATAGCGCACGCATGTAAGAGTAGGTACCTATATAGGTAGCTACTAGGGATGTTTCTTCTGCGACATTCGAAGAAGCTGTTCTTATATGTATTGATTATCATTCACATCATAGTACGTCTAGTTATCAATTTACCTCGCTTCGATGCATAGCAATTGCATTCTTCTCACTCGAAAATGAATGAGAATACGTAGTTAACTTATTGGTGTAGATATAGTTTCTTTGGACATCCTCTTTTCTGCTTTTTGCCTCGAGTGCGACGATACACTGCGCCCTTTTATCGATACGCTCCAGCTGAAAGGATTCAAAAGGTATCACCGACTTTAGACTCATGAGTGGCGGTCGGTTCGCAGCAACTGTCGTGTGACCATGTATGTAATTGCAAGTCTTGAGGATTCGAAGCGGCTGAGTGGCTTTAACCTTATCGAAACCTCGAAAGGTCTACTATTTCCTGAAGCGCTTTAAATGAGGCTCTTACAAGTCAGACGTATCCCAACCCCGTGGGCTATATCACTACGGTATCTGCAATGTTTGCTGCTCAGTTTGCAACTAGGTATTTGGTTGAAGGATGCATACATAATAAGTAACAGACCCTGGCTTTTCAGCTCCATGGATCATACGGTGGATCAATGTAATATGTCATATGTAGGTATGTAAACTGTATCCTTGGCGGCGGTGCTTGGGTCGTACAGTATGTAGTTGTAGTATATGTATATACCTCTCCGCATCCTCCACACTGCACGAAGCTTTATCCATGGTAGGGTTTCGGGATGAATAATACAATTTGAATAATACAGGAATTATTCCTGTATTATTCAGTGTTTTATTTTTCGGCACGTATCTTTCGGAACGGATATACTTATCGGATACCCAGCCGTATTACCCCACCACTAAATTTTGGTAGGAATCTCAATTGTATTAAGTATTTACAAGTATTTACTTTTCCAAAAATACCAACTCGAAAATAACCTCCGGAAATATCGTCTTTACATAACATTCGATTAAATATAATTCCTCGACATTATTTTTTTTTTCTAAAAGTTACCCATGGTTTAAGCGGGTCATATGTTATTCCGGCTCCGAGTATAATACCGAATAATACAGTGTTTTACAGGGGTACGGTATTATTCAGTGTTTTATTATAAAACACGTGTTTTAGAAACCCTATTCCATGGTAATGGCCAATAACCGCTAATATTGTTACGTACGAGAAATAGCGGAACGCAAATAGCCAGCCAATACAAAAGTAGGCTGTAATCTGTTCCTTTTGCTTGGATCCTCTCCTCCCTCGATAGAATTATCCCGGTAGGCCCACCAGACCCCTCTCTCTTGGAATACATGTAGATGGCCTAACAGGGGGGACAATTCAGGGTCGTCACCCCGCGAGCCACACCGAATCCTTTTGGGGCATGCTCCCGCAATATCGGACTCTAGATCACTGCGCCGTACGTACCCAATGTAGGTACGTGCCCCGCGGGAGGAATGTCAAGGACAAACTGCACTTGGAGTTTTATTTAAGGGTGGCCAACTCGGAGCTGACCGAGACAAGAGGACGCTTTAGCGTCCGCAAAAGCCGTATAAAACCTAATAGGCATCTTATGACTCTCTAGTAGGATTCTCTTATCGTAACGGATGAAATGGGAGGGGATTCGGGGGAGCAAGGTTTGCTTGCCCAATCATAGAAACGAACAGGATTGGCGATGGGAGTGCATACATATACGTGAGGCGTGAGAAGTAGTTGGGTTAATAACTTGGGCAGTGATCAATAGTATTATTTGGAGATTTTAGTGGACTGGCGCGTGGCCGACCTAGTCTGAATGGCGTCTTGTGAGATTGGCGAGCAGTACAATGACTATGTATTTTTATTGACGAATTGTTCTGGAATAATACTACGTTACCTACGAAGTAGTACTATATAAGGTAGTACTGTTGTTTGGTCGCCTAGTTCTACTGTCGAATCTCTCACCCATTCCGGATTATACATGATAGGTAGTAATATATATGCAATGCGGTATTCCGGAAGTAAAGGCACGTTTCAGGGCAACAGTGGTGAAAATATAAGGCTTTCACATTAATGATCTTTGAATAAATCTACGTATTCATCTTCTTGAAATGTTCGGATACTTATGTGGCTCTAGATGTATTTGGAGTAGCCTGAAGCGCCGTCATCACCTTGATGCTGACCAAATAGTCTTAACGCTGCGACGCTAGTACACGTATCGTGAGAACTAATACGTTTGGCCATCACATGCTCGAGGTAGACGAATACTTTTAGAAACGTTCTGTGCGTACATAGGTATTTGCTTCTGCCTTTCGATTCGTAGTCTCTACATACTATATGCATATGCCCAGCAACGTGCGTGTTTGCTTCTCTAAAATCTATCTTGAAGGTATATTTTATATTATTTTATATAATTAGGTATTTTATAATCATCTTATAACCAGTCGTCTCGTCTAGTATTCAAATTATTTCGAAAGGATCTGGGGTCCAGAAAGCTGATCGACCGATCCGGCGGTCCGCAGGAGCTGTGAGCACTCACTGATCAGCACTCGGACAGATGCGAGACATCATTGGAGAAATCCGCAGGGGAGAATTACTCCAACCCATGGTTCCCCGATACCTCTATTGTTTTAGGTCCAGTCATTTGCTTCTCCCGTTCGCTTTTTATGTCATGTAGCGTCCAATTGGGAACGTTGATGAGTAGGCGAGGCGGATTTTGAGAAATTCTCTTTTGTAGCGCTTTTCTTTGTTCACTTGTGTCTCACTTCTTTTTTGCCCGACCTCTATGATGCGCATACTTACATGCGCACACGCATAAATCTCCAACGCAATGTAGAAATAAGTAATATTAGTCCAGATAGGTTGGATAGGCCGTTTCTTTACTGGTATCGTCGGAGCCTAGACTTTACCAAGAGCCTGGGCGCCGGAAAAGTTACTGCATATCGCGTGTTATAAGAAAATTGTACGACTAAACGATACCGGGAAGAGAAGGTCAAGCTTCTGTCGCGGGGGCTAGTATAAAGCAGATAGGGCGGTGTGTCGAGAATGAACTGGCTACCTGTCTACCTCTACCTACTATATCTACATGTAATCCGTAGCCATGACAACATATGCTCCTATCAAGCGATTGGGTCCTCGAACTAAATTAATTGCGCCACTCATCTTCGTTAACTAGATAGTGATCGATGACCCGAGCCTACCCAGGTAAAGCTTCGGCTTCTAATGGTCAACGAGACACCACTCTCATCCCACTTGATGAGTCGTCTCTCAGCCTTGGTCGTATCAAGTCCATACTCACAGTAACTAGGTACCTCATAATAAGATATCGTGTGGCGCAGCGCAATCCGGAAAATGGATGAGTTCTTGGTCTTTCCCTTCTTAACCAACCAAGAGTCTTGATGATTTGATTCTTATCTGCGCAAACTGGCAAACTGGGACAAACCCTCACTAGCTCACAAGGTACCCTGGCAGCCCGCCTCTATTATGCTTAAGGACCTTGATGAATTCAAGCGGCTAGACGGTAATAGGTCTAGCGTATCGTTTAGAGTAGTTATATTCCCCGTTCCCCAGAACTTTAGATAACCTGCCCGTTCGCCAAGCCAACGTACCTAAATATACCGTGCAAGTTTAAACTAAACTAGATAGACTAGGAGTGATTACATATTCGGCCGCGATCGAGTCCTTGGCAATCTGGAGAACCATTCCAAGCTATCGTCAATGAGGAAGCTGCGCCACCGCTACTATAATATATAATAGCATAGGTCTAGAAGCCAGCCGTTGATGAGAATTCAACGAGAACGATGAAATATCCAAGTCTTTTGGAATTATCTTATGGGCAGGTCGAGCTGAGGTCTAACGCGGAAACGAGCACCGGTCAATATACATACAACCTAAGAATCCTTTTCGGCCCGGAGACAAGGGATGTGGACTTGGACAAGGGGAGAAATGCTTAGGAGCTGATAACGGAGATAAGCTCGAGTCGACTAGAGGAAAAGGCCCCCTCAGTTTTTAATTATCTCCTTTTGTTTCACGTAACTATCGTCGTAACCAAGTTTATCTTAGATGACGCTATTAGCGGGTGCTATTAGCGGGTTCACAGATCGACGTGTTCTAAGGTTATATACCTACCTACATATATCAGTAACTACCTTATATGTACCTATGTTTGTGTTTTTATCAGAGGCAGGTTATGTATGTATCTAGGGTACCTACATGCACGCTTGCATATGTACAAGCTAACTGGATGAGCATGATCGCGACCGTGTTTACCCCCCAGCTGTTTTGGAGGTGGGCATGGCGAGTTTTGGCTAACTGGGTTCGGGTGGCCACGATGGATGCTACACATCACGCGAGTCGTCAGATTGCTTCCAACAAAGAGTATTCCATAGCCTAGACTTTGATTAGACCCCAACGGTCTCTAGTCTTATTCGAGAACACCCTAGATTCAACTTATCAAACTCAATCTCTCGTTATACGGAATACATACTCGTAGTGTACCTACATACCTAAGTTATACATAGGTAAGGTAGGTAGATATCACTACCTATCTCGTAGCACTACATACTGATAGGTATTATTACGTCCCTTAATTACTTGCCCACCTCGGTAAAGCCTATTCCTCCTCTCCCATGCGGGTTATCTCTTGTATCGAATCCGTACCTTGCTTCCTTGCAAGATATGTATCTCTAGCTGCTTGGCCACCAAAAGCTTGCCGGGGCCCCCCATTCTGTACGTAGCCTACTGATCCACCGGTCCTATCAAGATCCTTGTTAGAGTAAAATGTAGAATGTATAATGTAGAACAAAGAAGAGTACTAGTATATACCCTACGCATTGTATCTGCTAAGCTCTGCCATTCAGTACCTATAATAAATAACCCCCGGCAGCGCACTCGTAACTTTACTTGCTGTAACATTGTCTCGTTCCTGTCACCTCTGTAATTCAGACTCCTGTCTCTAGCAGCGGCCTTGCGCCCAACTAGATAGTATATTATCGCATTCCTGGCCGGTTGCCGATTACCAGGACTAATATCTTCTCCCCCTTCTCCTTATTCTTCTTATTCCTTTTCCTATAGCGTCGCTGTTGTAGCTATTCTCACTGGCCTCTCTGTCGCGCCTGTTAACGAATCCTGTCGTCCGAAATGGTGTCTTCCGAGCCTGCTGCCAGCAGTGGCAGCAAAGATGAGAAGGATGCCGGCCTCCCGAGCTACTCGAGCCCGGTGATCACACAGGAAGAGGGCGCTCAAAGATCCGACAACTGGGCGACACGCAATGGTCTAAACTTAGATTCCTTCAAGAAGCGTGATTATGGTACCGGAATTGTTGAGCTCGACCGGAGCATGAAACCGCGACATCTGCACATGATTGCTATCGGCGGTTCTATCGGTGCTGGTTTCTTCGTCGGATCGGGTGGTGCCTTAGCCACAGGTGTAAGTCATTAGAATCTCTCCCCAGACATTGCCATTTCGTGCGCTCTTGTCTTACACGAATCTTGACTCTGACCTCGATGTTATTGATAGGGCCCCGCGACTCTTCTGATCGATTTTTCCATCATCGGTATAATGATGTTTAATGTCGGTATGTAGATATTCACTAAAAGTGGTTTCTATACCTTTTTCTAAATGGTTCGAATTAACACCCTATTTTATAGTTTACGCTCTTGGTGAACTCGCTGTTATGTTTCCTATCTCTGGTGGTTTCTATACGTACGCAACTCGCTTTATTGATCCTTCCTGGGGTTTTGCTATGGGATGGAATTACGTCTTACAATGGGCTGTCGTCGTTCCGCTAGAGCTCACTGTATGCTCCATCTCGATCTCTTATTGGAACGCGGATGTTAGCCCTGGTGTCTGGATTACCGTCTTCTACATCTTCCTCATCATAGTTAACATCTTCGGAACTCTTGGTTACGCAGAGGAAGAGTTTTGGGCTTCCCTTTTGAAGCTTGGTGCCACTATCGTCTTCATGTTCATTTCACTGGTTTGCGTCCTTGGAGGTGCTCCCGAGGGAAGTCGATACGACGAATACTATGGCGCACGACTTTGGTATGACCCTGGTGCATTCCGTCACGGTTTCCGAGGTTTCTGTGCTGTATTCGTCACGGCCGCCTTTTCTTTCAGCGGAACTGAGCTAGTTGGTCTTGCTGCTGCTGAAGCGCGCAATCCCGCAAAGGCCCTTCCTAGTGCCATCAAACAGGTCTTTTGGCGTATCACTCTGTAAGTTCCTCGAGCTGTCCATCACGTCGCTCTTGTACTGGCAGACTTTTCTAATAGCGGATTACAGATTCTATATTCTTGGTCTTACTTTCGTTGGTCTTCTAATTCCTAGCGATGATCCCCATCTACTCAACGCCGGTTCGAACGATGTTACAGCGTCGCCTTTCGTATTGGTTGGGCAATATGCCAACCTCAATGGATTCAACCACTTCATGAACTTTATTATCCTGATCTCGGTTGTGTCCATCGGCGTATCTGGTGTCTACGGTGGAAGCCGTACTTTGACCGCCCTCGCCCAGCAGGGTTATGCCCCTAAGATTTTCTCTTACGTTGACCGAGGTGGCCGCCCTACATTTTCCGTCGCTCTTCTTCTCGCTTTCGGTCTCCTCGCATATATCAACTTGGCCGCCGCCGGTCCCGACGTTTTCACTTGGCTACAGGCTTTGTCTGGCCTCGCTGCTCTCTTTACTTGGGGTTCTATCTGTCTGGCGCATATTCGATTCCGCCAAGCTTGGGCATACCACGGTCACACCCTGGACGAAATCCCGTTCAAAGCGATCGGCGGTGTCTATGGATCATGGCTCGGATTGATCTTAGTTGCATTGGTAATGATTGCTCAGGTGAGTGCTGCCTTTTCTGCGCAGAGTGAAAGTCTTACTAAATTATTTCTAGTTATTCGTAGCTATTTGCCCCCCTTCAGGTGGCATCAACGATGCTGCGGGATTCTTCGAGCAATATCTCGCGCTTCCCGTCGTGATGCTATTCTGGGTTGTTGGCTATTTATGGAAGCGTACCGGCTGGTTGCGTACACATCAGATTGACGTAGACACCGGGCGACGAGAGGTTGACTGGGTCGAGGTCAACGCGTTCCGCGAGAAGCTTGCCGCAATGCCTGCGTGGAGGCGTCTACTAGACCTTGTGTTTTAGGTTGCGGCGCTGTGTTGTATATGAAGTCATTCTGTTGGACGTCAGATTGTGGTTACTGGCGCGTGTATAAAGAGATGTAAAATCGAGGAACTTTGCATGATGAATTAGGGTTACTGGGCATAATAAAGATACCAATACGAGTCATAACTAAAGTTCTAAGAGGAGATAAAGAAGTTATTTATAGGATTCGCATCATCGGCTTATTCTTAACGCGTTGCGTATCCTTTATTTGAAAATATTTCGCCGTTACCCTGTCACGCTCGACAGACCTATACCACCCCATAGTAGGGTTAAAGTAGAGAGGAATGGATCGAAAAGTACTGCCTGAGATCATATACACCTATTTAATAAGTCTTTTATCAAGGTCACCCGTTTAAGAAGCGGTACTCTTCAAGAAGGGTTCTATCTAAGCTATAGGAGAGCCCCAAGGTTAGTTGACCCAAATTACAGACTAGCTTGTCGTTTAGATGATATAGTAATTGGATTATACAACAGCGTATTACTATGACACATGCAGTTATCAGTGCAACTTGCGTAGTCTTTCGTTATACGGCGCGCTACTGACCAATACTAACAACCAATATCTTCCGTCAAGGCACAATAGTAAACGTGATTTTTATCATCGACTTAAAAGTATTATATTGTTAGGTAGGTACCTATCAATTTCTACATATGATAATAATTGATGCAAAATAGGATACCTAGAGCTCTAGAAACGTTTAAGTCAACTAAATGCTACCTGTTACTTATCCTCTGGACGTAGTATGCATCATCTCCATTCCTAAGCAAGTATTCTTTTACAGCCTCTCTTCATATATTTACATACCCCCGAGAATCAATAACTCAAGGGGACACATTCCGATTGGATCAACCGGGCATCAAGCTGCTGCACCTCTTTCCCAAATTAGACGTGGTATAGTTCAATTCGCTCGCTTAACTGCAAAAAGAAATCCTTGACTATGAATTAATGCTTGCAGGCGTTGGCGTATTCAAGCCTATACATGGCATCATCATCGTAGGCTATGGGCTAATAATCGGAGAAAATGAGTAGATATTATGCCTAGGTATACCTTGATGGCTACGTAGATTTATCATGGTATATCTGGTATGATATCTCATTTTAGTCGATTACAATGTATAAATACGGAAGCATTACATGTACCTAGGAGGTGGTCAATGACACGCCTCTAGGAATATGATCAACCATAAATCCAACCCGACACAAGCCATTCGGGAGCACCTTTACAGCCGGATACTAAACATCATATCAAGGCTACTCACATTCTTATAGGCTTTCTGTTACCCAATGTTACTCACCTTGACCTCTATTAGGTACTTATGTCACTGTTACATATGAGAGGGGGGCCAAGACTTTTATCATGTCTTGCCCGTAATACTTAATACCTACGTCAGAGACCTTATGAGGTAAGTATATCATACGGCATTCTAGGCCAGTACGTCCAAATAAGGCTTTCATAACTACACATGTATTTTTTAAGTTATTACATGCGGAATATCCCAGAAACAGGCTTATCAACCAAGATGAAGACAGATGAGAAGGTTGACTCTCATGGCTGGATATCGAAAAGCAACGTCGAGGAGCCGCCAGATGCTAAAGTACATGTCAGGTACCTACCTACTCATAATACATGAGAATGGCTGAAACTTCTCCATCTGGATCAGTCAGCACAGTATTGGAACTTGCTTGAGTAAATGATATAGGTGGCCGGATTTATATAACCAATTAACCTGCGTGTTGGATAACAATATGGTCATTTGAATGACGATTGACAACGTGAACTTCGTGGTCGTCAAAGGATCTAATAATAATCTAAACCTAAGTCTATGATTAACATGGAATAAAATCGTATGCTTTCTGGCTAGAAGAAAGCCCTCGCCACCTTTTTATTGAGAAATACTTCATATACTCCTTTTGGAAATACTCTGGAAACCCCCCGTTATGCACAGCTCAACGACTACGTTCGGGGGTTAAAAAAGCCCCGAAGCAGGTTTTGAGCTTCCGGGTCTCCACAAAGCCTTGGAATATCCTGGCCTCGCTGTCTTCTCAACATGTGCCACCAACTGATATTTCTTAAGTCCCGAGGGTTTCCGAAGCGTTATAGTGATACCTGCCTCTTTTATAAGCTGCCGTGGTATTACCTACCCTTCAATATGTTGAAGTCGAACTCAACTTGTGGACAACTTTACTAGCTCTAAGGGATGCGAGGATGACACCTATGCTTGATAGCTTGGCGGGAGAGAATAGATCAGTCACGATAGTATACCTTTTTAACAGCAGCATACTTGTTTTGAGGGTGTGAAGAGATACCTTAGCCTGTTTTAACTGCAGACTGAATATTATAAAGACAAGTCAACCAATGTGGACTGATAACTCCTATAACGATTAGTCTTTCGGTAACCATAAATTATCAATGATTCCATATGTATTACTGTGCTATTGCTACTTAAGGCGCACTAAGACTGACCCCTAGACGTAGTAACGGATGTAGCTAACTACCCTATACCACTATTATGAGTCTTCCATGGTATAGAACTTGCATTACAAACTCATCCGTAGGGCTTGATAGGTTACATGCCATCTACATTGGCTAGGCTTTTCGTTAAATCGCCCGTGAACATGACTACTCCGTTGCCGTTAAAGGCTAGTAAGTTCTTGGAGCCTTTAGGATCCCCGACAACCCCGTCCGTCGCTAGCTCCCGTAGAACATCGACACTGTCGCCCGGGGTTTTCATTCGGTAAGGGATAACGCTCTTCAAATATAGGATGAGGCCAGACACATGAGGTGTAGCCATGCTTGTGCCGTCGAGGGAAGCTGTATCTTGGTTGTTTTTAATCCACGCAGACGTGATATCCTCGCCCGGTGAGAAAATATCGACTAGTTCACCCCAGTCGCTGAAAAAGGAGCGTGTGTGATCTCTTCCAATAGATCCAACAGTGACGGCAGATGGCGCAGATGCTGGCGAATAATTTCGGGCATCTTCATTGTAATTTCCAGCAGCTACGATTGTTAACACACCTTGTTTATATGCTTCCTCAACTGCTCGATTAACAGCTTCTCTGGTATCCCCGCCTGCACTGATGTTGATGACTGATACACTCTGACGATTCTCGGCGGTGATGTTGCGAACAGCCCAATGAATTCCTTCGAGAAGATCCGAAGTATAGGACCTGGCATTCGCGAAGATTTTGACCGAAACAAGCTTTGCTTTTTTGGCGACGCCACTATAGGATAGTCAGCAATTATATAACTATTATAAACTGGATGTAGCTTGAAATTACTAATTTTTTCCGGCGATGATACCCGAGACGTGTGTCCCATGACCAACGTCATCTGCAAATATGCCACCAACAGCGTTGTAGCCCAAACAAGCACGATCCTCAAATTCCTCGTGCGTAGTCAGCAACCCAGTGTCAAGTATATATGCGTACGTGCCTTCGCCAGCATTTGAGTCATAAACATAGTCCGTATTGTTCGCTGTCCGATGAGAGATGTCAGCTAAGCCCCAGGGAGCGTCTGTCTGTACTGTGTGCTTCATTAGAGAGATTGTGCCGTTATCTTCAATCAACTCCACGGCATCATCGCTGCTAATCTGGGTGAATGTGTCGCCATCCATGGTACACGAGTAAGCGTTCCAGGATCCAATGTTCCATCGTCTTCCCATTTCTACTAATGGCGAGCTGCTGCGGGCATGTATACCAGCTGCTCGCTGTATATGTTGTTCCACGGCAGAAGCGTCCAATCCATCTCTGAGAGTAACAATATATCGCCTGTAGTTGTGATTGGAGTTATCTGCCTCTTGAAAGATAATTGAACGTGCCGAAACAAAGCTTGATATGGCGGAACCCAAAAGTGCTAGCTTTCCGAGGCCGATCATGGTAACTCTAACAATAAAGGTTGAGCAGCTAAAAGCTAGTCGTAGAGAATATTTAATGTTATAGAGAACGGGATTTGTTCTATAGCATAGAAGCCAGCTAAAAAATGAGTGATGTTGCCACAAAAACTAAACGATCGATACTCACGAGTAGCTGGTGAAGGGGAGAAGCGAAGGACACGAAATAGAGATAGGGATGAGAGATATAACTTAACGTTGAAAAGAACAATGGCGCCGGTAGGAGCTTCCTAGAAGGAAAGCTTCATAGGAAAGGGTAAGCCGAGGTTTTAGAGGCTGGTGGCTTCCGTAGACCTCGTTGGCGTAACGTACACTTTCACGGGTAGGAAGAGCTTGCCGTACACAATAATGCACATACGTATATGCTACCTTATGTTGGGTAGGTATATCTACCTCAATGGGTTCAATGGTTATTCAATGTTTAGCTGTTTTCCTCATCGAGCTCACACGTAGCGTAAATATGTAATATATATACTTGCATCACGTTATCGCCGTGAAGATATATGATAGCGAGCAGACAATTACCTGCGTAGTCTAGTTGGTACCATCCTGTTTTTTTATCCCCTCATTAGGTAGGACTTTCATAATCGATACAGGTATCTTTACTTCCTCCCTCCCTGCTCTACTTCTTGATATAGAGGCTCGAGCAATAGGCCCCAGTCTTCCTTGACATCCCGTTTCAACTCCAGGTTAGTCTTTCGAGACTCGACGACTAGTGTATCGCCGCCTTTGAAGTATGCCAAAACACCCCCCTTGCCATCCATACGAGCTGTAATACGGAAGTAATGCTTGCCCTCTTCATTAGCTTTCCGGACCGGAATGAACTGAAGGTCGTTCTCTTGACACCAATCCTCTACTTCGTCGCGGAACGTAGGCTCTGGTTTGTCTATAGGCTGTTGCGGCAGGGGTATGGGCACAGGTTTCTTGTCTGCTTTCGGTTTATGAGAGCGGGTCTTCGGTTGATGGGCAGGGCGCCCATCAGGCCGAGGAAGTTGATTCTTCACATCTGCGCCAAGGTCAAGAGCAGTCTCGATCATGGTAGTGCCTTTTTCAAATTCGGCAGAAACGCTTGGAAGAGATGAGATCTCATTAGGTATCGCCTGATCCTTCCACCATTCGAACCAGGCACCAATTTCCTCGTAATTGGCGTCTGCGCTGGTGAGCCACTGGTAGAGAATCTCATGCCACATAGGGAACACCTCCGAAACTATGACTTCCCCTACCAGAGATGTAGAGATGACATCTGTCCACTTCAAAACACCGTTGAGCATTTCGAGGTACGGTTCTTGGTCGCTTGGGTCGACGCGAAAATTAACTCGTAGATATCGGGAGAGACTTGGAAGGAGGTGGTGCATAACCAAAGGCCTCCATTGATCCTGTTCCCTGGTCGGGCGAAATACGTCTTTCCACTGCTTGAGACCAGGCACCACGCCCTTGGAAAAATCCCAAGCGTCAATCAGCTGCCTAAACTTACGCCTCACCTCTCCTACTAGTCCGGTTCCCTTGGGCTCCAAATGATGGACTGGAAGATGCTGGAGCCAAGGAAATAGCCATATGTGCAAGTTCTCGTGCCTTTTCTTTGGCTTCCAGCTATTAATTCCAGCTTCGAGTCGCCTTACTACTTGCTCAATGAGCTGCAGGCGGACGAATTCGGGTAGAAGCTGTTCCCATTTATCGAAAAAGTCTAGGAGCGGTACCGCATCATGAATATCCCAAGTCTGGGAAATAGCCGTTACAAGCTTGGGAAAGAGTATTTGGTAGATCATGGTCTCCCAAGGTGTTGTTGATCTCACGTGATGACGATGTGTGCCATCAATTTCGGTATCTTGCCACTTTGTGATGGTATTCTGATTGGTGGTTTTAGTAAGGCCTAGTAGTCCCCGAATATTAGAGAGGTCGGAAGCAAAATTGCCCAGGCTTGGATCTTCCAGCGGCTGCCACCCTTGAGTAGCATCCCTTAGGAAAGGATGAATAGCGGAGACCGCAAGGGCGGCTAGCTCTTCGTCACCGTGAGTTGATGCTGCAGACTCGGCTTTCTTAAGCCCAGATATTACCATGTCCCAATCTCTATTATGAGCAGCTTGGCTGACTCCATCTAAGACAGCCGAGAAAACATTGAGTCCTGCAAAGTTGCTCTCTAGTTCATTAAGCTCCTGCTGGTGCTGAGCTTCCTCTATAGCAAGCCATGCCTTTTGTTCCTCTAGATTTCTCCATTCTTCGACAAAGGCTGCGAGATCACCCTGAGCGCGCCTTGCTAGTTTATGTTCTTCCGTTTGCGTGGCCAGCTCGGTACCAGCCTTAGGAGCTAATAACCCCGAACTAGACGTCAGTAGCTTTTGATCTCGCCCGGTGAGATCTAATATTGGGGTAAAGGCGTCTGGAATTTGTAGTCCCGGTGCGGCTTTTTTAATATCGGTAACAGTTAGGTATTTCGTCTTGGGCTTCCTTGGGGTGCTCGCGCCGCTACCGACTGCACTGTCTGAGCCCTTTTTCTTCCTCCTCTCGCGCTTTGCCCTTCTTTCTTCATCCGAGTCAATAACCTCCTCCCCTCGCATACGGGCTTGCCGCTTTTCTTCTTTACGTTCTTTTTCCGACTTCTCCCTGACAGCGCCAAGGCCAACGCCCTGTGGACGCAAATTTGCTTCAATTATGCCACTTCGTCCCTGGCCCTCGGCACCCAGACCTTGCCCTTCGACGTAGCCCATCTTCTCCATCATTCGAGCCGCAAAGGACTTCGCTTTATTACCACTGAAGGCACTCGACTTAGGCGTTTGGGGTGCTGAGGAAGGGTCATCGTCGAGATTCGCTTTTAGGACAGGCTCGTTTGCGGACGAAGGGACGAACCCTTTCCCAAGAGGTGTGCTCCCATCGTATCTTGATTTGAATTTTGGCGGTTTGCTTGGTGTCTCGCCGGCGACGGGAATGCTTTGCGACATAGCAGGAGGCGCCCAACCTAGTCCATGTGAGGTGGCACCGAACCCTAGACCGACTCCTGTCATATCCTCATCCTCGTCGTCTTCATCGCTGTCTTCTTGTATTTGTGAGGGGTTTGGTTTGGCACCTAAGCCAGGCCGGCTGTTAAACTGTTCTTCATCTTCACCTTCCTCCTGGCCTTTATTATCTTCTTCGATAGATTCATCGTTTAAATTTTGGTTCAGGTCTTCCTGGCCAGCGGAAACGAATGCCACGTTCTTATGGCGCAAATCCTTTTTAGACTTCCACCTCTTCCCGGGCCCATCATCTTCGCTGTCGGACCCGAATATTCCCAGGGCGGCGCTTTCCTTGGCGTTGCGACCGGTTCGTCTTCGTTTGCGAGGGTTCAGGTCGAAGAATTCGTCGGCTTGCGGGTTGACAGAAGGCTGCAGGTATTCATCCTCATCCTCGTTGTCAGATGATGAAGAGGAATAGGCAGCTGCATCAGCCTTGGATATTCTACCCGGATCGAAGGACATGCTGCTAGGTCGATTGTATGGGAACTTTTGAAAGAAATGTTGCTGGGTACATAATTGAAGTTATTGTTTTAATTAGGTAGGTAGCTACCTGAATACATTTACGTATGTACATAAAGCAGCTGTTGCCATGCATGTTCAAATGTATCGATAAGCCACATGCATTTAAATGCTCATGCACTCTGCTTATGTAAGTACATAGGTACATACCTCTTGATGGTATCAATGAGGATATTAAATTAATACTGAATCTACATCACAACACTTACTTACCTGGTGATTTCGGTTATTCTACCTAGTAAAAGACAATTGTCGAACGTACGATATATATGATATTTAGGCCTCCCTATAGCCAAGTTGATATGGTACTGACCACAAGATGGTGATGTTACAAATATCATAATAATCATACCAATAGTTTCACGTAATAGAAGCCATCTTGCAATCTATCCAAGTAGATAACATTCCACTGTGCCATCGTACATTGGAGAAAACTGGTTAGACCATCAATGCTTCTTAACGCGTTCCATCCATTCTTTAGCCCCTTTAGTACCCTCATGAGCTTTCCTAAACAGCTTCCTCTCCCATTCTTCTAACCCTCTCAAGAATTCTTCACCAGTGCCGACGCCCATATCTTCGGTGGCGCCAGCTTTCCTAGCGTGGAGGGCGATATCAGTGGCTCTCGTAACGAAGGTTTTCCGGAGGATTGCACATATCTCCCCTTCTTCGAAGACATCGAGCATGCGGGTTCCGAGGCCGTAGAAATTCTGGGATTGGTCGCGGAGGGGTACGGCTCGGGGATCGGCTTTTAAGGCAGACATGACCTCATTGGATAGCGAAGAAGGGAGGTCGAGGGAGACAAACGAACTTGAACCTTCTTCTGAACTGCCTGGCGACCTACTCGTGAGAGCAAGAGGTTCGGCAAGCCATAGCGGCAGGCCGACCGAGGTGCCGGTCTTTAACGGTTGCGAAGGGTTGTTGTCGAGATAACCGAGTTCGGGTACCTCGAGCTCGAATTTACAAGGAACTTTCTTGCGAAGAGGTTAGTTGGAGAATAAAGAGGGTACAGAGAGGGTACTCAAGTCTTGGACTTACTTCAGCATCAGTAAGTATCGCATCTATGTCGTAATAGGACATGTTGTGCGTACGCCCTTAGAAGTGGATGGAAGATGCTTCTTCATTTCTCGATAAAATAACATACCTTAGTTACATGATTATGCACTTATTAGTTGTACTTAAAATTTTATCAAAACGGCCGCTCGCAAGCTCGCGGGCCGTTTTTACGTGCGCGCAAGCGCGCACGTGTAATCTTTCCGAAGGCGCGATCGCGCTCCGCGCGCGCGCATCCTTATCAATTACCGCGTATTTTTTACGTAATTACCTTATCATTTACCTTATCAATTACCTTATCAATTTCCAGAGTTTGGACGTATAATTCCTTCGGAAAGATTACCTAGAATATTGAAGCTGTTGGTGGGGCAAGACGCGTTTTTTTACGTGCCATGCCTTGCTTCATGTAATAGCTCAGACTGTTCGTGAACACTGTGCGGCACCGTATTTAAAGTGCAAAACTACACGTAGTGCCCATATGTAACGTGAAAGTAATTCCAGATGACGGAATACTGATCGAAAGCTTGCTGCATAATCATACCAAAGTTTTCCATGGATGTTCCTTCCCTTCGTCCCAATTCGGAGGCCGATAGCTCCTATGCCCCGCAGTTGACAGCTCGGACATAGCTTCCTCGGTCTCTTGTAACTGATATGTAGAAGTGGCTAAGAGGTACCTACATGTAGTTGACATCATTCCCGCTGCAGTATCGCAACATAAATGGCTGGGTTGTTTCCGGTCCGGCAGTAGCAGGGCCGAGATATCTCTATAACAGTTTCCAGCAGTTTCTTTTACACGATTTTTCTCCCTACCAAATTTACCTGTCTTCACTCCTAATTAGCTATAAGTGCAAAAAGCTTTTACAGGTTAGAAACCACACACAATATTTAGAATTTACAGAATAGAGCAATTCAAGATGGCGACGACACTATTCCGAACAGCTCCCACTGTGCGAGCAGCTTTGCGCGCAAGCTCCATGAAACCCGGCGTCGCCGCGCTGGCCAGCACCTCTTTCGTCCGAGGCAAAGCAACCTTACCCGACCTCTCTTGTACGTTGCATACCAATTATTCATTATGTGTAAGCTCAATTGGCTAATACCAGCTGCGCAGACGACTATGGCGCACTTGAACCCTACATCTCCGGCAAGATTATGGAGCTCCACCACAAGGGCCACCACCAGACCTATGTCAACGGCCTAAATAGCGCACTAGAGACCATTGAAGAAGCTAAGGCCAAGGGCGACGAGATCCAAGCAGCCGCTGCTGCTCCCCTGCTCAACTTTCACGGTGGCGGACACAAGAACCACACTCTGTTCTGGGAGAACCTAGCTCCGAACAATAAGGGAGGCGGTGGTGAGCCCCAAGGTTCTTTAAAGTCCGCCATCGACAAGGACTTCGGCTCCTTTGAAACCCTCCAGAAGCAGATTAACACAGCCCTAGCAGGTATCCAAGGAAGCGGTTGGGCTTGGCTGGTCAAGGACAAGTCTGCTGGTACCCTACAGGTTATCACCAAAGCAAACCAGGACCCGGTCATTGGAAACCATGTCCCGCTACTAGGTATTGACGCTTGGGAACACGCTTACTACCTACAATACCAGAACCGCAAGGCCGAGTACTTCAATGCCATCTGGAATGTCGTCAACTGGGGTACCGTGGCTAAGAGGTTGGAGAAGGCGTAGAGCGTGGCAGCTTTACTGTAGGTAATGAAACGACACGGCAAACTTAAGCCCTTGTTACGTGTGAATTTAATATGAACGAATCTGCTGGGTACACGAGTTTATGAGCGAGTCTAAGCAGGTATTGAGCTAGTATATTTATCAATAAGTACAATTGTCTCAATTAGAACGGCTAAGCATGATGTTCAGTAGTTTCTCTCATCGTTATTAAAGCTGAAAAGCTATTGCCTGCCATCAAACGGTCGAAACACACTTTTCCAGACACAGGTTATCTTTTGAATGCAATCATGAGGTTAAAGCAAAGAGCAGAAAATTACATTAGTGATACAGCGGTCTCCAGGCTATGCACTTGAAATCCTTACCTGTGGTCTAAAGCAAATAGGTATCCTTCCGAGAACACCCGTCACATAAAAACACCGCCATCCATTAAAAATTACAAGACGAAATACCTGTCCCCTCCTTTTAGCCTTCACACCGGGATTCCTCATGCAAGGCTCCTCCAACGGTAATCATGTTTATCGTAGCTTGTGCTTGGCGTAAGATAATAAGGTCGTGTGAGGTAAGTATAAGTGAATGATTTCGTTTATACTATATCCTTTTTCGTTTCGTTGCTGCGATCAGCTATAATCTGCTCAGCAAGCTCTGCACACACTATTTATATCTATTAGTATGCTGTTTATCAAATGCGGACGAAGAAGCCGAAAGAGTAGCTAGCCAGTGAAGAAAGAGAAATTGTTAGTAGAAGGGGTCTCAACTTACGCTTCCGGATACTGGTACCACTGAGCAGCTTGATCACGGATACATCTTTGCCAATCGCCTTGAAGATCCATCCGCGAATCTCAACTGCAGCGAGCGAGTCTACGCCCAGTTCAGAAATACTCTGGCTCGGACATATGGCCTCTATGGGCAGCTGAAGGAGCGTCTGCAATCGCTCCGTGAATGCTACTAGAATAGCCTGAGAGACGGTATCCAGTTCCACGAGGGTCGCGATAGTATCCTTGAGGCTTTTGCGTGTGCCTGCCGTGGCAGCAACTGGGTCCTCAGTTTCCTGGCGGGTATAGTGGGCGAATCTTGGGTCCTGGTGCCAATGCAAGGGGTTTGGGTCAGAAGGATCGAATCGGCGAAGGCCAGTCGTAAGGTCCATTGGAGATGCCTGTCCGGGACGGCCCGTGATAACGGCCTCGAGGAACATATGGTGGATGTCACGCTCGGAGATTGGCGGATATCCCTCACGTTCCAGGCCGGCGTATAGCTCCTCCTTCTCTCGCTGTAGAAAGCCGAGGCCGTAAATGACGCCGATGTTCAACACTGAGCCCGCAAGCCCAAGTCGACGTCTCATACCTGCTAATCCGTTCATGTACATATTGGCCGTGGCATAGTTAGATTGGCCTGGGTGGCCACCGATGGCGGCGAAGGACGATGTCATTATGAAAAACTCAAGATTCGGGTCGTTAAAGACGGTGTGTAGATTCTGAGAACCAACAGTCTTGGGACCTAGTACTCGTTCCCACGTGTCAATATCCATCTGCGCGAAGACGCGATCATCAAGAACCATAGCACCATTGGCTACGCCACCGACTGGAGGCATGGTCTGAGATAGGCCATCCCTGAATGCATGTACGCTGGCGAGGTCGGTGACATCGCATTTGCGCACTTCGATCTTAGCATCATAAGAGTGTGATAGTTCTCCTATCCACTTGGGATCCGTCTTCGGATTGCGACTCGCCAGGACAACGTTGCGGGCACCATACTTGAGGAGCAGATAGCATAGGCTTTGCCCAAAGTCTTTGGTTAGCCCAACTAGTACGTACGTCCTGTCTGCGCGGAAGAGTTGCTCCGTAATAAAGTGCTTAGTAGTGAGCTCAGCGTTACGATCAGCTCTCCAGTCAATGATGCGGAATAGCGACGATGGAATCTCGGTGCACGATTGTAGGGCCGAGAGAGAGACGGCCTCGAAGTCCACATGTCTGTGCGGGTTGGTAATATTCGAACCTAACGCTCTGATAACCGCCACTCTCCAACCAGTGTTCCAGAAGTAGTCCTGCTGCGTATTCACTTCAGGGACGTTGCGAGGGCCTAATAGAGTGCATAGAGTACTACGAGAGTAGTACTTGCAATTATTCGGGAGCAAGTTTGAAATTTCCTGTGATAACTTAGTACGTTCCTGTGATTGTAAGTCGAATACGACCGCACCCGATGGCGGGAACATGCCCTTGATATCCCTAGCTGATACATGCGGGTGTAGGAATAAAGGACCATGCGCGCCACCTTTCTCTGAATACGCGGTGGTATAGCAAGTTACATGACCTATCACAACTTCCTTTACACACTCAACAAGCAGCGGATCGGCATCGATGAGAACGACACGTCGTTTTCCAGCTTGAGTTGCAACCATGTCGGCCACCAAATATCTCATAGAGAGCGAGATTAGACGAGGTCCAATATTGGCGCCCGACCCGATGGGATGCACTTGCTCTTCCAGAAGTTGAACATACGAAGTATTTTTCTGAGACATAGCCATCACACATTCGCCGGTAGCCATGTCTTGACCTAGGCACATATATGCCATAGCCGAGCTGTTGAGACTTAGAGCTACCACCGAACTGTAATCTAGCCGAACTGAGACCTGGTTAAGATGTCGATTGTGAGCATTGGCATGTTGAAGTTTAGTCTCATAGCGGACTAGGCCACCAGGAAGGGCACATGGGATAACTTCGATAGACTCCCTGAGGGTGTTGCCATAGTTCGAAACCACGCGCCGCATAGAGTTGACCCCGTCATTCGACGCCTTCAGGGGCATAACACGAGGAATGATACGCCTCTCATTTTCAATATGGATCTCTCGCTCATCAACCCGGAGAGCGCTAGTATCGTCTTCATCAGTCATCATAAGGCGGATAAAGTTGTCGGCTACGAGATCCCCAGATCCAACAACTTGATCTAGATCAAGCATCTGCAAGGTCAAGCTAGGAATTTCGGCCGAAACTGTACGCGTGAATCCAAAGGTGGCAGCGTGGTCGGGATTTCCAAAACGTGCATTGGACGTGAGCCACATGACCTTCATGTTGGGTTTGAGTAGTTCTCGCAGCCGATCAAGCGTCCGCTGTGTCATGTTCGACATCAATGGCTTGTCAAGATCTGTTAGGATGATAGCAGCCGTACAGCCACCTGTGACATCTGAATCAACATTATCAAAAGTAGCTCGGAAAGAGACTTTATTGCATAAAGGCAAGAGACGTTGCGCTAATGTCTTAGCAATAGGAGTGCTAGATGAACCATTACCGCCAATGATAAGAAGGTGGTCTGCGATAATGCTACCTTCAGTTCTTGTTGGTTCCTTCACAAGCTCTAGCTCGGGAGAAGTCAATTGTCGGACCATTATCGAGTATCCCGCATAGTAGGACTGGTTGCAGTGCTTTGCGACTTGAATGAAGCCATAAGTATCGAGAGCGTCAGGCCACTGGGGTGGCGTTTGCGCCTCGGCTCTATCACCCCGACCCTTTGAGATTTGAGGTAGCCGGTATTTCACCTGGCTTTTGGGGAACTGTACGACAACCAAGAAACCCCCTGGTCTCATAATAGCACGTACACTCTTCAACATTTCAAACGCATGCTCATTCTCAAGTTCTGAGGCCGACAGCAAAACCAAATCGTAAACGTTGTCCGGTCCGAGCTGAGTCTTAATGTCCCCTGCGAAATCCAGCGATGAACGAATGAGTTTACCAGAAGAGCTTTCCAATTTGACGTGCTGGCCTAGACTCTGAGTCGTTTGTGTACCGATAGTGAAGGAAGAATACGACGAATCGAGGGCCGACAGGACTTCAACAAGAAGTTCAATCTCCTGTCCAGCCAGACTGAGGATATTCATCCTGGCGTGTTGGTGGGCAATCTGCTTCGCAATCCGCCCCACGTGTTGGTGGGAGTAGGTCAGGTAGTTCGTCTCGCCTGCAAGAGCTTGGAGAACATCCAACACGAAGCCCGGTTCATAATTGTCGAGCGTGCGAATCAAGTTCAAACGGTCATAGTAGTTTGAACATTCCACGAACTTATCGATATTCTCTTTCGTGTCAGAAGACCAACATTCAGGGCCTACAGTCCCCAAGATTATTGGGAACGATTTCGCCAACTTCTCATAGTAGAGACTGAGATCCGATGGCTGCGCATGGGCATCATGGTGTTGTCTGACAAAAAACGTAGCTACGCGCGCACAACTCTCTACGAGTACTGGATCGTGTGGGCTGTACGTGATAGCAGACACCCCGTCTGCGCGAATGATCTCATCGCTGGGGTCCATATCCGTGACAGTATGGAGATACAGCTCATAGTCATCCTTTGGTTGAATGTGTGCCAAAGCGGCAACTGTCAGTCCTTCGACTTGAATTTCCATGTCTTCATTCTCGTTGAATATACTTATATCAACATCGAAGGTAGCCTTCGTGTTGGTCATCGAGGGTTGGATATCTACCATGTGAGTATCCACAATCAAACCATCGCTCTCACTCGTTGTCAAGTTAAAGCGCATTCGATCAATATGTACGGGGAGGAAAGAAGTCCAAAGGGACCTGTTGAGCCCCAATGTTAGTTGATTCGAAATGTAAAAGTTATGGAGTTTTATGGGGGGACTCACCTATCACCTGGGAAAGCATACGTCAAGAACGCTGACTGGAAACAACTGTCGAGTGTGGCAGGACTAATCGGTAGCGTCGTCGTGTCTTCCGCGTGGTGGCGCTTTAAAGTTGCACTACAGTAGTTGTAACGACGTTGGATGGATTCCAGTGCCTTGAATGGCCCAGTATACGCCAATCCAATTTGCGCCATCATCTTATAGAAAGACTCAGGGGTCGCACTGAACGCCTCCGACTCAGAAGCACATCGAGACGGCAGAGCACCCAGAGTAGGCTCACCTAGGTATATCTTAAGGTGTCCGACCATGTTCAACCGCATAGTTGTTGTTCCGTCAGCAGGGCAAGATACCAAACTGAAGTTCGCCTCCACTGTCGAATTCGTACTTCCGCCCTTGCTCTGTGGGAGGATGTTAAGAGTGAACATCACTTCGACGCCTGCAGAATCGCGCTCGATATTGATTCCGCTCAGAATCTGTAAGTCATGAAGTTCAACCAACGAGGCAGGTCTATCTTTGATGATGGTACGCGCTGCGTCTAGCGCCATAATACAATACGCCGAAGCGGGGAGAAGAGCATGGCCCTGGAAGCTGTGATGCTCTACCCAGGGTAACTTCTCTAGTCTCAGTATGTTTCGCCATCGTAGCTCGTGCTCATTATCGTCTCTAGTTCGAGCGCCGAGCAACTCGTGCGGCGGGGCGGTCTTGTAATGGAATTGACGCGAAATTCTAGATTCTCGATGGTAAATCTGCGAATGATCCCATGAATACGTAGGTAAATTGGTAAGACGTGTGCTGAGGACGCCGTATTCGGGTGAGTTCTCAATATATTTCCGAAGATCAGCTCCTTCAGTGCCATAATGAGACCACAGGCCTCCGAGAAAGTGGGCGAAGGCTAACGAGTCGTCTTTATGTCGTTCTAGCGGACTCAAGTAAAGAATGTCGTGCCCAAGAGACTTCACAGTCTGCGTAAAAGGCCCTTTAAGAGCTGGATGAGGCCCAACTTCCAAGGCACAATCGAATGGGCCTTGTTGCAAAATCGCGTTTGCGGCGGCATCGTGGAATCGTACCATGTTAACCATATTGTCTTTCCAGTAGCTAATACCAAGCTTTTCTCCATTCATAACTCGGCCATGGACACTAGAAATCCAGATAACTTCGTTGCCTTGCCAAGCAGTCACAATCCCGCTGCCCTGAAGAGCTTCGACGTATTTGGTTCCGGATTTGACCATATGGAACGAATGATAGGCCGAGTCGACGTGGAGTAACCTCGCGAACTTCAGTTCCCTGGTTAGCTCGTCATGAGCCAAGCGAATCGCTTCGATGTCGCCTGAAAGCGTAACACTAGATGGTGCATTACTCGCGGCAATCTGCAATCTGCCTTTGAACATGGGGTTTTCGCAAAATTCCAAAGCTTCGGCCTCAGATATCCCTGCTGCAAGCATTCCACCCTTTTGACCATCCTGGCCACCGGCTAGATGTGCAAAGTAACCGCGATAGTACGAGATCAATATCGCATCCCGTGCTGAAAGTCTTCCTGCTACATATGCGGCCGCAATCTCCCCAGAAGAATGTCCGATTACAGTGTGGAAGTTGATGCCCAAGCTTTGCAAAAGGTCTATCAGTCCTATTTGCAACGCGGTACAAAGAGGTTGGGATACGGCAGCGATATCCACACGGGATTCACTCTCTTCTGCCAGAATCTGTTCTTCCAGTGTCCAGTTAGGGGGGTGAGGACAAGAACCCAATATCTTATCAAGGCCGCGGATAGCATTGCAATATACTTTACTGGTATAAAACAGAGACTTAGACATCGAAGTCCACTGTGCACCTTGACCGGTGAATACGCCAATGATCTTCGGGCGCCCGGTCGAAGTGGCGCTCCGAATCCCTGTGATGCTCGATGTTGGCTTGAGAATATCGTTGAAAACCTGAAGTGCTTGTGCTGATGAGCTTGCTGACACTGAGATTCGATATGGCAAAGCCGTTCGACGGGAATATAAACTCCAAGCTAGTTGAGCGTGGTCAACATCTGGGTGTTGTAGAATATAGTCTCTATAAGAGGCAATGACAGCTTGCAGCGATTTCTGTGAGCCAGCGGATAGGAGAAGAGGCAAAGAGAGTGAGGTATCCCCAATCTTTACCATTGATTGCATATTTCCCGACTTCCTTCCCGACGACTTCGACTTCTTTCCAGCATTCTTCTTGTAGATTTCATCGTGAATTGATGGTTCGTACGATTCGACGATTACGTGGGCGTTGGCGCCTCCGAATCCAAATGAATTGACACTCGCCCTTTTCGGCTGACCGATGGGTGGGCGAGGCCAAGGAACTAAAGTTATCGGTACGTCAAGGTGTTTGCAAAAGGGTTCAACAGTAGGATTGATTTTGTCAAGATGCAGGTTTGGTGGGACAGCATTGTTCTTCATAGCTTCGATGACCTTGAGCAATCCAGCCAACCCAGCTGCGCCCTCGGTATGCCCAAGAACAGTCTTGACCGACCCGACTAATAAGCGTTTAGTCCTAGAATCATGAGTAAGGCTTGTGCTATCGTCGAAAAAGGCATTATAAATGGCTTCAGCTTCTCTAGGATCACCCGCGGGTGTACCGGTGCCGTGAGCTTCGAAGTATTGGCAATGATCGTCAGGTTCCAGTGAATTCAAGCCTGTTTTCTGATATGTATCTTTGATAAGGATGGTCTGGGCCCGAGGGTTTGGCAACGTAATTCCCTTCGTTCGTCCGTCTGAGTTGACTCCAGTATCGCGGATAATTGCGGTGATCTGGTCGCCCTCTGCCAAGGCTCGAGAAAGGGGCTTAAGAAGAAAGGCTGCAACACCCTCTCCACGTGCGTAGCCATCGGCTGCTACATCCCACATCCGGCTTTTACCTGTAGGACTCAGCATGTGTAGACTGGACTCTACGAGGAATTGCTCCGGAGTCATCATTATATTTGTGCCTGTTACACACGCCATAACGCTTTCCCCTGAACGCAAGCTCAAGACAGCCTGATGGAGAGCCACCAAGCTTGAACTGCAAGCGGTATCTATGGTCATAGATGGGCCCTGGAAGTTGTAGAAGTACGAGATTCGGTTCGAAATAATCGAACGAGCATTGCCAGTTGCGTAATACTGACTCGTGAACAGGTCGTCACGCTGAGATAGGGTATCATAGTCAGCAGTCATCACACCGGAGAAAACAGCAACATTCTTCCCAGAATAGGTGTTCAGAGTGTATCCAGCTGATTCAAGGGCCTCATAGACGACTTCTAGTACTAGGCGTTGTTGAGGGTCGACAGCTTCTGCCTCCTTTGGCGTGATATGAAACATACCAGCATCAAAGGCACGGTGATCTTGGTCTAGCCAATATGCCTTGATAGAATTTGTTGTACCATGGTACTCTCCATCGGGATGATAGAAAGCCGTAGCGTTGAACCTCTCAGGGGGAACTTCTCGGGAGAGATCTGGAGCATTGCAAAGCACTTCCCAGAGCTTTGTTGGTGACGTAGCACCACCAGCAAATCGACAACTTACGCCGACGACTGCAATTGGCTCAGCCAGGGGCTGTTTGTACGCCATTGTACCAACTTAAGTCAACTTAAATTGACTACAATATGTGTATTGTGTCACTGTGGTACAATTGATGTGAATGTAATGGAAAGGTAGATGATAGATGGGTGAAGAGAGGATCCAGATGTCTACAAAAGAACAGACGAAAGAGAGACGAATGTAATATTGAATTTTGTGTGTTTTTGTGTGTGTGTGGTGTGGGAGTAAATGCAGGTTTACATTATTGTAAGTTGCAATTGTAGAACCGAGAATGCATTGACATTGAAGGGGGGTAAATGGGAAGTTGCGTTCGTCTGGTTGTAAAGCGGAAACAGTTGCAACGGGGCGTGGTGTGTTGCTATGGTGAGGGTTGCTAGAGAAAGTGATTTGCCAGTGAATCAGAATTCTAACTCGAGAAAGAACTGACGGAGGAAACTGCTGTAAATATGGAAATAGGATCGTAACTCGAGGCAACAAGCAAAAGTGGGATACGTGACTTCGGCCCAGTACTAGAGAGTGACACATGATGATGCCAGTAGGTAGAAGATTTACAGCCAGTACATATCGAGTTTCTCTCGGTGAGAACATGTACCTTAGGTACTCTACACAAACATTAGGTTGAACCTTCCTGCATGAAGACGGTAGGATTCAGGTAAGCTAAAAGGAGGTTAAGTTTGGAAAACATATTCGTTGCGTTAATCGTTAATCGAAAGGACCAACCTGTCCAAATGTGAAATGCCACAGAAGCACTTGTAGCTCTAAGGCACCAGGCCCAGATCCATTAAGAACTTTGTTACTGAGACACCACGACATAGATTTTTCGCAGCCAGCACAGATATATCCTCCTTTGTATTGGGGGGGGGGGGGGGGGGGGGGGGTGTTTAAAATTAACAGGAGCCCCGAACCCAGGACTTGTGTTTGGGCGAATACTGTAATATATGGTTAAGAACAGGGTATTTGTGATTAAAAAAAC